>NC_081410.1:169099827-169406327 GCF_030272615.1 Cryptomeria japonica | reverse complement strand
TTTCTAAGCAATGTTTTGTACAAAAAATATCAATCTTTGAGTTGATTTTTAGACATGAATAGAATGCAGATGATATCTTCAATCTTTGTGTTGTTGATATTCTTCTCATGAATGTAGCTGAACTTTGAGCCTTTGCAGTTGTTTATTAATGTATTTTCTACTATAATCGATTGTGTATGTGGATTTATTACAAGATTGTGTGCTTGAAAGTAAGCCATATTGGAGAAACAACATTCTCTGTTAGTTTTTAGTCCAAATGCTATCCATAAGTGCAGATAATTAAACTATGATTTAATGGCCTTCATTTATATCTATTTTGTAAATTTTTGGCATTCATTTTCATGGCTATGCATGAATGTTATTTTCCTTTATTGCTTTCTGGTTAAAAGCATATCAGCAATTTAATTCATTGTAAATCTTCTAAGAGGGATTTGTACCTCTCAATTCAGAGGAAGATTGTCACTTCAATGATAATCTATCCAACTATTAGTGCTTTTTTTCCTTCAATCTGGGCATTTTGAGTTTATTTGTTTAGTTATTTTAGAAGGACAAATCTGTTAACTAACAGATTTTTGGCGACTCTATTGGGGATTTGAAATTGAAGATTAGTGCTTTTATTTCTCCAGACTTTGAAATATCTTTGTGTATAAAGAGATTGGAGACTTTGTGTTTCAATTTAAAAATCTTTGGTAAAAGAATTCTAGTATATAATGTCATTGGTTGCAGCTCAGCCATGGGGGCTCAAATTGGACCTTTTGCTTTGCCACAACATTCAGCCCTACCTAAACAATCAAGCAAATATCTTCCGAAGTTTGCCGGAGATAGAACTCAAGACCCGAATGATCATATTAAAGCGGTTATTGTTGCATGTGGGATTCTCGGAGTACAAGAAGAGGATATGTTTGTCAGGCTATTTTTTAAAAGCCTTGTCGAAGATTTTGCTGAATGGTTTCAAAATTTGAAAGAGGGATGCATTACTGGCTAGAATGATTTAGACGTAAAATTTCTTGGAAGATTTCAGCTTGTGGTTGACACTTATAAATTGTTGTTGAGTTTCTTTCAAATTCAGATGAAAAAGGATGAATCTAATGAAAGATTTTGTTAGGTTTAATAGGTGTGTTGGTAAGATTCCTCAAGCTTGCCAACTAAATGAAAGTAATCAGCTATGTGTTTTTACTGCTGCATTACAAACTGAGATTAAATTCTTGTTGGTATGTAGAAATTACAAAACTTGGAAGATGCACAAAAAGAGGCTATTAAGATTGATGATGACATGTTTTTGAGTGGAATGAAGTGCATTAATGAGTGTAGTGTGGAGATGCCACAATTAGAAATTTGTTTTCATAATCAGAATTTGAAACCCCTAGAAAAGATTCAGCAAAGGAAACTTGTATTGAAGGCAGCAAAACCAACATCACCCATCTCATATCTCCATAATCTAACAGTCTTTAATGATGAATATTTTTGTGCATGTCTTATGGCTAAAAATAGCTCTCATAGTGTTGTAGGCATCTATCATTTGCATGTTGAGGAGGATGCTTCTTTTGAAGGTGGAAAAGATCACAATTCAAAATCAAAAAATTTAATATTATGTGTAAATGCATCTCCTGTTGAGCGAAAGTTTGGTAATGAAAAATTAGATGAAAGACTACTAGAAGATATTTATTTTTCTGAATTTGATTCTTATACATTTTAAGCTTCTAATGTGATTCCTACTAGTGGTCTTGATTAGGAAGACATGAAAGATCAGCATGGACAAGAAATGTGTATTGGTGATAAAGTAGGGAATATTTCTCATCTTAATGAGCAGGTAGAATTTGCATCTTTTCAATTTGATTGCATGCAAGAGAATGATGAATTTTTGCAGCCCAAATCATTGGAGACTCATGGAGGTATTGAAGCACAAACTAAGGAGAAATTATTTTCCCCCGTTACAACATCATACACTCAAATGGAAATGGAGGTATTTAAGTTTGATTATAAAGATGAGCTATTTATTAGTCCTCCCATGATGGAATCATTTTTCTTTGAAGATGGTGTTTTTAATACATCCTTTGAGAGTGTATATTCAGAGGACTCAAATTCAGTTTCAAATAACATTTTTGCAAATCACCCGCATCATCTTGGAGAGAACTCCCATGGCAAAGGTTTATTGTATTTCCCCAAGACTCCTATGGAAAGCATGAGTGTTTTTAATACAAATCAGCCTATTCAATGTGATGCTAACACATTACAGCCAGAAGTCTATAAAGTGGAGTGGCTCCTTAGAGGTAATGTGTTATTAAAAAAGCTTTCACAATATATTATTATTGGGTCTTTTATCACAACGATTGCAGGCTATCTAATGGGAATGATGCTCTTCACATTTCAGCCACTTTTTTGAACCGGTGGGTACTTCTCTCAACCGGTAAATGGTTTCACTTGAGCAACTACATGCATCTCTTAAGGTATGGGTTGCCTACCCTATTCCTTGTAAATAATTTTTGTTGTGTTGTGGCTTTAGATATTTTGGTGTTGGTGTGTGTTTTCCCTGCTCCCCTCCACTGCCTGCAAGTAGCTCCTTGTGCTCTATTTCTCCTTGACTATGTTGCCCAATGGTGCTAGGCATTGTTCCCAACCAGAGATTCTGAAAGTTCTCCGCATTTTTTATGAAAAAGCATCCCCCAGATAGAGCCAATTGTTGGCCCACTTGTGGTCCACCCAATTGAAAAATTTTAAGTCGGGCCCCTCTAGTTGTGTATCATGTCTCCATAGACTTTTTCCCTTTAAAGTTGTGTGTTAAATCTCAGTTAAGTGAAAAAGAATGTCTTTAAAACTCTTTGAACCATTGAACCCCCTTGAACCAGTTCAGTCAGGTTTAAAGGTTCAATCAGGTTCAGAGGTTCAGCAGGTTCAATTGGTTCAGTGAGGTTCACCAAGTTCAACCGGTTCAAGAAGTTCAACAGGATTTGGTTGGAAATTCATCATAACCAGAACATGGGCGACACTTACTGCAATCATTTAGAAATCCCAAGGAAAGCACCACGAGCATATCTGGATGTCGCGCTTGTAGAGAGAAAGAATGCACATAATCTGCAAAAAAATGTTTGTGACCTTGGGAAAAATAATTATGAGCGACATAATCCACATACAACCTGATAAGGAAGTTATGGCATAGTGTGTTTGAGAGCAGAATATGTGAAAATCACTGAGAACATTATTTTGACAAGTCTGATTTTATGACAGTCATATAGACCTGCACACAGTAGCACATATGTTTCGACCCAGACATTGTTTTTGAAATCTCTTTGGTCTGAATGCATACAACTTGGTTTCGGCTAACATATCCAAAATTGAGAAAGATCCAACAGTGAAAACAATAGTTACAACCCTCGTACCGAGACATATTTTGACTGTCACAAACATTTTCAGTCTACCCAGCATAAAGAATATTTTTATTTTGGTTTTAAATATTCAAGTGCAACCTATCCAAATATTATTATAAACTTTAGATAATTATATTTCTAATGTTTATAAATATTTGATTCTATAAATAAGAGTAACGGGGAAAGTGAAAAGTAAAAGCTAAAAGGTTTTTCAAGATCCAATTATAAAACTGAATAAAGATCTCATGTAACTATTTATTCCAAAATCATTGAAAGATGCAGGGTTCTTTTCTTTCTTTTCTTCCAACAGCCTGTGGGTGAGAGGGAGTGGATTTTTATTTGTAAGGGAGGATTTGAAGCTTTTCTAAGCAATGTTTTGTACAGAAGATATCAATCTTTGAGTTGATTTTCAAACATGAATAGAATGCAGACGATATCTTCAATCTTTGTGTTGTTGATATTCTTCTCATGACTATAGTTGGACTTTGAGTCTTTCTAGTTGTTTATTAATTTTTTTTATGCTATAATCAATTATTTATTTGGATTTATTACAAGACTGTGTGCTTGAAAGTAAGCCATGTTGGAGCAACAAAATTCTCTATTAGTTTTTAGTCCAAATGCTATCCATAAGTGTGGACAATTAAACTTTGATTTAATGGTCTTCATTTATATATGTTTTGTAAATCTTTGGCATTCATTTTCATGGCTATGGATGAATTTTATTTTCTTTTATTGCTTTCTAGTTAAAAGCATATCAACAATTTAATTCATTGTAAATCTTCTAAGAAGGAGTTGTACCTCTCAATTCAGAGGAAGATTATCACTTCATTCTGGGCAGTTTGAGTTTATTTGTATAGTTATTTTAGAAGGACAAACCTGTTAACTAACATACTGACAACCTGATGTACTACACCATATCAGCCAATTTGATCTTCCTTTGAGACATCATCCTACATTTGTATCCATTTCAACTTCTCAACTATTGACATCAATCAACTTTGCATGCCTGCTGCATCTTCATCTAGTGGGTGTCGTCCATGTCTCTTTGCAACTTCATCAACTTAGACCCACACACACCCACATGATGACATCAATGACATCTTGAATACCAATACTATGTTCATCCTTCTTTTTAAACTCTTTGCTAATATGTTACTACTACTGTGATTATTTTGATAGTGACTGTTGGACACAATCGATCACTAAGAGGAGGTGAATCAATGATTTAAACACTTCTTCTCTAATTAGGGGTATATCGGTACACTATAAAATAAACAGAATGTTGAGCGGTAAACTAAACATGCAAAATAAGCATGTGAAAGGTGTTGGTATTATGGACATGTTGTATTAGTATTGTCATTGATGTCAACACTTATCCTTTTGGAGATCTACATTGTTGATTTAGCATTAGGGCTATATTGGTTTACTGTTGAACCGACACATTGTGTTCACCGGTAAGGTCAGTGACTTATGCACAGTCACCCGTATATGCTCACCGACAGGTTATATGGCTCACCGACACTGATGATGACTTATTATCATCTGGAGATCACTTGATTATGTCGAAGACATGGTTTGGATACTTGGTTTTGGTGTTTTGGTTATTGGTCTAATTGGGCTAACATATTTGTTGTTACCAGTAGATTGGTCTAGGTTATGGACCAGTATGTGTTATATATTCCAAATCATTAAGCCATGTTATGGAGATGATTTATTGATTGAATATTGTTGTAAATATATTGAGCCAACATGATGCATCGCATCAAGACTTATTTGTAATTAATTTAATTGTAATATTCTTAGTAAGCTGACCTACACATTTGGTCTTAGGTTTTGTATATATGTAAGATCTCATTTGTGAGATGATAAAGAGGATATGGTTATGGTATGGTATTGTAACATGGTATGTGCAAATATTGAAGATCATATGAGCAGACCATATAGAAGGGTTCAAGGAAGGTTTGAAGGTGTTTATCAAAGCTTAACCGGTACTAAATCCAACATTGGAGATGCTATTTTGAGCAATACATTATTCTAGGATTTAACTATCCTATTGTAGTCATTGCGACTCCCATTTGAGCAGTGTTCTCTAGGAGGTTGACTTTTTTGCATGTGTAGACCCCATTTGTATACACATACTATCTGCAGTAGTATCATCTGATTGTGGGTAAGGTTTCCCACCGTGGTTTCTCCACTTACAGGGTTTCCACATCAAAATATCTGTGTTATGTGTTGTGGATGTTGTTTCTCTTTCAGTTTCATGCATTAAGTTTCACCGGTATTGATATTAACTGCTAATTTGTTAACTGGCAATAAGTTTGGTTTACCGGTATTAAGTATCAAGTTTGATTAAGTTATAATTGGGTTGAAATTCATTGAAAACTGATTCACCCCCCCCCCTCTCAGTTGCCCTTCCAATTCCTAACAACTGGTATCAGAGCTAAGTCCTCTTTTTGCAGAAGCCTAACAGCTTGAGGAGATCCTATGAAAACAAACATTTTTCAGGAAGGACAGTCCTAACCTGATGGAACTAACTATGGTATATGGAAGATTAGAATGGAGACACATCTAAATTGCATTGGAAGAGACATATGGGAAGTTACAAAGAATGGCTATGTTGGTCCTACTCCGAATCAACCTAATCCACCAACATTGGGTAAAGATAAAGAAAATGATTGCAAAGCAAGAGAAACACTTCTGAGCGCATTATCAGATCAGAAAATCATGGGATTATTAGATTGATCTACTGCTAAAGCTATTTGGGATAAATTGGAGACATTGAATGAAGGAGATACCATTGTCAAAATTGTCAAACTGGAATGTTACCAGGTCAGGTATGAAAATTTGAAAATGGAAGAAGATGAAAGAATTTCTTCTTTTATGGAAAGAGTTAATGAAACTATTTTAGGAATACAATGTTGTGGAGAATCCTTAAGTGAAGATGAAATTGTTTCTAAAGTTTTAAGAGCTTTGCCACTGACATACAAAATGAAAGTAATTGCTATTAATGAGTTGAGAACAGTGCCTAATACATCAGTATCTAGAGACCTTGGTTGGAAAACTTTCAGCATTTGAGCTTGAGGAATTTGGCCTTGATGCAACAATTAAGATAGATTTATCCTTCAGAGCATCATCATCATCTAACAAATCTGATTGGAAAGTACTTTGTGCAAAAGAACTTGAAGATATCAGGAGGGAAAATGAAGAACTGGAAGAACTTGAAGCACTATTTGCAAGGAAAATGCCTAAATGTCCAGTTGGAAGTAAGTATGAAGGTACAACATTGTTTAAATGTTTTAATTGCAATAAAGTAGGTCATATAGTATGTAGATGTCCTAATAGACATGCAACATTAAGAGAGGAAGCTAAAAGAATATATGAGCCTAACCCTGAATATAAGAGATACAAATTTAAGAAGAATAGAGACATATCATGTTACTATGCTGATGAAGGAGTTACAGATGATTCTGATGAAGAACTGACAAACAATGGATGTGAATTTGTTGCAATAAAAGAAGATCAACCGACACCAACCATTCCAACAGTAGAGCAGGCCCTGGTAGCTAAATTTGAAGAAAAAGATGAATGGATCATTGATAGTGGATGTTCACATCATATGACTAGTGATAAAAGTAAATTCTTATCTTTTCAGGAATATAATGGAGGTCTAGTAAGATTTGGCAATGATAAAGCTTGTTTAATCAAAGGAAAATGCACTATATCTTTGGATGGTAAGAACAATACTGACAATGTTTATTATGTTGAAGGTTTGAAGCATAATATTTTGAGTGTTGGCCAATTATTTGAAAAGGGATTTTAGTTATAGTTCATGAATAGAAAATGCAAAATCATGAACAGAACCAGATTGGATATTGCAACCGGTAAGCAAACTAAAGGTAATATCTCTCATATGAACAACAATGATAAGACATTCTTGATTACACATATTGATGAAAGTTGGTTATGACATAAGAGACTCTGTCATGTATTTTCTCATTGCATTGCAAAGATCAGTTCAACTAAGGTAGTAAGGGATCTACCTAAGATTGTGAAACCTCATAATCCGATATGTAAGGAATGTCAAATGAGAAAACAAGTTAGAACAACTTTCAAGAGTATTTTTGAGAAATTCAATAATGTTTTTGATTTAATTCATACTGACTTATGTGGTCCGGAAAGAACAAGAAGTCTATAGGGAGATAGATATTTTATGCTAATTATTGATGATTATTCTAGAATGTGTTGGGTTACTTTTCTCAAGGAGAAATCAAAAGATTTTGGAAAATTCAAGTTATACAAGCCAATGGTAGAGAATGAAACCAGTAAGAAAATCAAATGTTTGAGATCTGATCAAGGAGGAGAATTTACATCTAAAGAATTTAATACATTCTATGAAGTAAATGGAATCAAAAGACAACTATCAGCACCCCATACACCTCAACAGAATGGAATTATGGAAAGGAAAAACACAACTACTCTGGAAGCAACTAGAAGCATGGTATTGGAACCAAATCTACCTCATGTGTATTGGAGAGAAGCAGTGAATACAACAGTTTACACTTTCAATAGATTTCACATCAAAGGTGAAATCGATAAGACCCTTTATAAACTATGGTTTGGTAATACTCCTACTCTTAAATACTTCAAAATATTTGGAAGCAAATGCTATATTAGGAGAGATGATTATGTTGGTAAATTTGATCCTAGAAGTGATGAAGGAATATTTCTTGGTTATTCATCTAAGAGCAAGGCATATAGATGTTTTAATAAAAGATTGTAGAAGATCATTGAAAGTGCTAATGTGAAGATAGATGAACACTGTAGAGGAAATTCAAGGTCTGTAGATTTTGAACCGACAGTTGAGATGATCATAAATGAACCAATACATAGTGCACCAATACAAAATGTGGATCCAGTCACACCGATATCATCAGAGAAAACCACAATGACTAAAGAACAAAAGCATGTGAATAAACCCAGGTATGTAAGACTGAATCACTCAGAAAATCAGAAAATTGGGAATAAGTATCAAGGTGCTATGACAAGAGGAAGACTGGCAAATGAAGAGGTATGCTTAATTTCTCAAATTGAACCAGCATCTGTTATTAAAGCATGTCAAGATGAAAATTGGATAAAAGCAATGGAAGATGAATTAGAGCAAATTGAAAAGAACAATACATGGACATTAGCTCCCTAGCGTAAAGACAAAAATGTAATTGGAACTAAGTGGGTATTCATAAATAAACTTAATGAAGATGGTAAGTTAATCAAGAACAAAGCAAGATTAGTTTGTAAAGGATATTCACAGAAAGAAGGAATTGATTATAATGAAACCCTTACAACAATAGCTAGCATTGAGGCAGCTAGATTATTTCTTGCATTTGCAGCTCATAAAAACTATAAAGTATATCAGATGGATGTAAAATATGCATTTTTGAGTGGTGATCTTGAAGAGGAGGTTTACATTGAACAGACTGATGGATTTTCATTGACAAATGTTAAAGATATGGTTTGCAGATTAAGGAAAGCTTTATATGGATTGAAGCAAGCTCCTAGAGCTTGGTATGCTAGATTGGACAAATATCTTTTGAAACTTGGTTACAGTAAAGATAATACTGACAACAACTTATCATTCAAAGTGACTAATGATGACATCTTGGTTATTGAAGTTTTTGTTGATGATATCATTTTTGGACGAGAAGATGGATTTTGTAAGGACTTTGCTAATAAGATGCAGGAAGAATTTGAAATGTCTATGATTGGGGAGATAAAATTATTTTTAGGTTTGCAGATTTCAAAAATTGATAAAGGTATATTTATATGTCAAACAAAATATTTTAAGGAACTACTGAAGAAATTTGGTATGGAAAACTCTAAACTGGTAAGTACTCCTATGACTACAACTGATAAATTGACATTGAAGAATGATTCAACTCCTGTTAATCTGACAAGATACAAATCTATGATTGGAGGTTTACTGTATTCGACACAAACAAGACCTGATATAATGAATGTAGTATGTATTGTTTCAAGATTTCTGAGTAATCCTAAAGAAAATCATGAATCAGTAGTAAAAAGGATTTTCTGGTATCTACAAGGCACAACAAATCTTGGTTTATGGTATCCTAAAGATGAAAATTTTGATTTATGTGCATACACCGATGCAAATTGGGCAAGAGATGTAGATGATAGGAAGAGTACCACTGGCGGAGCATTCTTTCTTGGCAGCAGAGTTGTACATCATTATCAACAGCAGAATCAGAATATGTTGCAACAGCAACTAATTGTACTCAAGTATTATGGATTAAGCAAATGTTGAAGGACATAAAGGTAAAATGCAAAGAACCTATAATCATCTATTGTGGTAATTCAGCAGCAATTGATATATCAAAGAATCTGGTATTTCACTCTAAGACTAAGCATGTTTCTATCAAATATAATTTTTTGAAAGAGAATGTTGAAGCAAAAGAAGTAAGATTGGTTTATGTGAATACTAAAGAGCAGATTACAGATATCTTTAGTAAGCCTTTGCCTAAGGAAACCTTTGAATATCTTAGAGAGTAGATTGGGGTAATACCCTCACGGGTAGAGACTTAGATAATTGAATTTTGACATCAAACCCATAGAAACTAACAGAGAAATCTTTTTCCGGCTTTGATGGAGGAGAGTTACTTCTCAGGGGGAGTAGTTGGTTGTATGTTCTGGTATTTTTTATTTCTTTGGCATTTGATGTCAAAGGGGGAGAGAGATCTATGGAAAAACACATTATTCTTTTGGAGACATTATTCATTGGGGGAGAGATATATACTCTTTGTATTTTGATTTTGATTTTTGGTATTGATCTATTCTGGAGATTGTTGGTTTTTGGTTTTTGGTATTCTATTTTGACACTTAGATATTTTTCCATCTAGTGCTGTCATTAATCCCAAAGGGGGAGATTCTTGGTATTATGGATGTGTTGCATTAGTTTTGTCATTGATGTCAACACTTATCCTTCTGGAGATCTACATTGTTGATTTAGCATTATGGTTATATTGGTTTATTATTGAACCAACACATTATGTTCACCGGCAAGGTCAGTGACTTATGCACAGTCACCGGTATATTCTCACCGGTAGGTTATATGGTTCACCAACACTGATGATGACTTGTTATCATCTAGAGATCACTTGACTATGTTGAAGACATGGTTTGGATACTTGTTTTTTGTAATTTGGTTATTGGTCTAATCGGGTTGACATATTTGTTGTTACGAGCAGATTGGTCCATGTTATGGACCGGTATGCATTATCTATTCCAGATCAACACGACACATTATGGAGATGATTTATTGATTGAATATTGTTGTGAATATATTGAGCCGACATGATGCATCGCATCAAGACTTAGTTGTAATTGATTTAATTGTAATATTCTTAGTAAGCTGACCTACACATTTGGTCTTAGGTTTTGTATATATGTAAGATCTCATTTGTGAGATGATAGAGAGGATATGGTTATGTTATGGTATTGTAACATGGTATGTGCAAATATTGAAGATCATATGAGCAGACCATAGAGAAGGTTCAAGGAAGGTTTGAAGGTGTTTATCAGACCTTAACCGGTACTGAATCTAGCATTGGAGATGCTATTTTGAGTAGTACATTATTCTAGGATTTAACCATCCTACTGCAGTCATTGTGACTCCCATTTGAGCAGTGTGCTCTAAGCGGTTGGCCTTTCTACATGTGCAAACCCCATTTGTATACACATACTGTCTACAATAGTATCATCTGATTGTGGGTAAGGTTTCCCACCGTGGTTTTTCCCCTTATAGGGTTTCCATGTCAAAATCTCTATGTTATGTGTTGCGGATGTTGTTTCTCTTTATGTTTCATACATTAAGTTTCACCAGTATTGATATTAACTACCAATCTGTTAATCGGCAATAAGTTTGGTTTACCTCTATTAAGTATCAAGTTTGATGAGTTATAATTGGGTTGAAATTCATTGACAGCTGATTCACCCCCCATCTCAGTTGCCCTTCTGGTTCCTAACAAAAGGATTTTCTATAACTTCAATATAACACATACAAAAGAATGCATCACATAACACTAGACATACGAGGAAAACCCAATGTGGGAAAAACATCGGTGAGAATAGCTGTTGGAGATCTTCTGCTCCAATTTAGCCTCATAATGAAAATGATCTGATTACAATTTTAGGGCACCAACCCAAGGAGAACCAACCCCTAATTTATGAGTACCGACTCAAAGGAGGACCAACCCCTGAACAATTTATAGGCTACAACCTAAAGGAGCTACAACCCTTGCACTAAGCACCTATTTGATGAAGGCAATATGAAGATTCAAATACACAAATAAATTCCCTGTTACAAATGAAGTTTTGCAACCCTTCAATACCCTTCTCTACCTATTTCAATCTTACTGGTCTATGAAAACTTCACACACCTTGTAACAATTCCTTTTAGCTGATTCTTATTTTGCTAAAAACTTCTCTTCCTCTGACTGTTGGATTCAATTCACACTTGATCACACTTTGCCAGGTTTTGCCTCTGCCAGTTTGTTCTCTACCGGTTCACACATACCTTACCGGTTTCTCCTTCACCACACAACCACTTTAGATATTTCTTATTTTTTCCCTCAACATAGTCTTTTTCCACTCTCTTTCATTCACCAGCATCATCACATATGAGTCTCAAGTCAACATCTTTTAAACTTGAGGCTTCCCACCAAAAACTAATTCAAACTTAGGATGGTTAGGGTTTCCCTCCTTCAATCAAGTCTGTATCCAATCTGATTCGATCTACCTTGGATCACTCACCTTCTTTGGGAAGATGCATCAATACATGTTTTTATTCATCCAATGCATGTTTGCTAAAAATAGAAAACTTAACCCTTCTTTTCGGCCTTGTTCTTTGTCGACCCCATTTATAATCCAGTTGTTTCTTCTATGAGGTCAACCTGCAATCGGATTTCATGCTTTGATTGCAATTACTCAACTATCTGATCATTCTTTGTCGTCCATTCTTCCTCAAGCCGCATCAGTCTGTCATCAACATGTGATTTGCGATTTTATCATTTAATGACCACCTACTACAGAAACAACCATGTCGATGAACATTTCACTAACCTTTGCATGTTTTCCACCTCAACACCATGGAGCACACATCAACATACATTCAATTCACCGAAAAAGAGTAGGTTCAACCTAGAACATCTCTACCGTTACAATTAACCCTTACCAGTATGTCCAACACACTGAACAATCACTCTTATCGGCAACACATTTCTTGACAATTCATCTTTCCTTCCGATATGTCTTAATGTCATTCTTTCTATTCTACTTCACCGGGTGTTGTTGTGATTCATCTAACATTCTGCCTCTTCATCACAAACAAACAGCGAGCCATCATACCAGTTTATTCCTTACTGATTATTACTCAAGCGTGCCAACACACATCTCACCTCATAATGGTGATATCATCTGTCAACTCATAACATACTTCTCTTCTTTATGTCAGTTCAATCTTCTTCATACCAGTTGAGAGACTCTACTAGTAACCTACAATATCGGTTGACATCAATGACAACTCAATGCCAACAATCTCCCCCTTTGGCATTGACATCAACACTTTATGTACCGGTTTCTCTCTCCCTTTGACAACAATGGGAAAGGGAACCTTAGTCTGACACCAATCATACTACTAGACTCCAACCTTATTCTCTCCCTTTAGAAGTTGAATTACAACTCATGTCTTCAACTGGGAGGACATATTCTCCCCCTATGTTTGTGCTTCATCATTCAAGAGACATAAGATAATAACAATTGTTGACTCCCCCTGAACCATACATCTCCCTACACATTTAAGTGTTGCCTGGTGGTGGGACAATGCCCATCCTTTGTCTCAAGTACTTAAATGTGCCCAAAGGAAGTGTCTTGGTAAATATGTTAGCAATTTGCTCACTAGTTGGAACATACTCTACTCTAACCTCCTTGTCTTCTACCCTCTCCCTCAAGAAGTGATACTTGATTGCAATGTGTTTTGTTCTTGAGTACATTACTAGATTCTTGGAGATGTTGATTGCACTTGAGTTATGACACCGGATTGGAATAGGTTCCAGTATCTCCACCTGTATGTCCTTCAGTGTCTACTTCATCCACATTACCTATGAACAACATGTAGCAGCTACTATATACTCAGCCTTAGCAGTAGATAATGACACTAAATCTCGCTTCTTGTTGTGCCATGATACTAATTGGTCTCCTAAGTAGAAATAACCTCCACTTGTACTCTTCTGGTCATCAATACATCCCTCCCAATCTACATAAGTATAAACCTGCAAAGTGAAGTCTCCTTTCTTTGGATACCACAGGCCATAATTGATTGTTCCTTGCAAGTACCTGAAGATTCTCTACATTTAAGTGAGATTGTTTAGGAGAAGCTTGGAATCTTGCAATCATGCAAATTGCTTGTATTATATCTGGTCTAGATGCTCTTAGATATAACATCCTACCAATCATAGACCTATACAATGTTTTCTCTACTTCCGGTGACTCATCTAGTTTTCTCAATTTACAACTGGTAACCATGGGAGTACTTATCGGTTTGTTGGCCTCCATTTGAAACTTTTTCAACATGTCTTTAACATACTTGGTTTGTGAGATGAAAATTTATTTCTCCTGTTGTGAGATCTACAAACCAAGAAAATAGGACAACTCACCCAACATGGACATCTCAAATTTTGCCTTCATCTGATCTACAAATTCTTTGTACATGATGTCCTTGTTGTTGGCATTTTTGATGTTCATGTTGTGATTATCATTGATGGACACACACTTGCATTAAGATCCTCTTTATATGTGTGAGTTAGAGCATAACTGGTATTTGTTCCAACTGGTATGTTGTATTATAGTCTTTAAACTATTGATGTTTTGCTAAATGTGTTTACCGGTCTGAAGCGGCATGTCGACCCCAAGCGGTTTGTGGATACCAAGCGGTACGAGGGATTAAAGCGACATAACACATTGTTACCAGTCTTCATTTTTGACAAACCGGCAACCGGTATTTTGTATGAACCGGTAATACTCTGTGATGAGTTACCAACCGGCATTTTGTGATAAGTTACCATCCACCGATCGTCTGACGGTGTCGACTCTCTGGCGGTTCTTTTTGTGTCATGTTACCAAATATGTCCAGATGCATTGAACCTAGGAAATTGTAATGTAATCCTATTGGACTGACATGAAATCAATTTCCTTTATAAGGACATCATGTCTAGGGTTTTAGGTTGTTGTTGTTGTTGAGGTTGATGTTGTTGCTAAGGTTCAAGGTAACTGAGGAGTTAGAGAGAGTATGAATGTGTAGAAGACTAAAGTAATGTTGTAATGCATTAAGATCAAGCTATCAAGGATCTAACCAAGCAATCTGTGCTATTTGCTAGATCACTCACTTGTTGATTACTCACATCTTCGACAAGTCTATAGCCCTTAACCAGGTAGGCCCAAAAGCCTCTTGTAAATCCTCTAACAAGGTGGTTCACATCTATGGATCTAAAATCCTCTATCAAGGTAGTCTTCAATTAGACTTATCTCCTAACAGAGATTGAGATTCCTAACAGGATTTGTTCTAGTAAAGAACATTGTAAGACCTTAACCGGTCTGACCTCAACCAGTCTAGTTCCTATTCTACAGATAGTTACTTGTGAGTTCCATCTCACCGTGGTTTTTCCCATTTGGGTTTCCACGTCAAAATATCTTGTGTTATGGTGTTTGTGCTGCTGTGGGTGAATGCATTATTAGCTATTTGGTTTGCATGTTTGTTAACTAGTTTGTCTATTAAACTGCTTTACCGGTTTACTGCTAGTATTGCAAAGTGTTTAAGTGCAAAGATTTTTGGCATACTAATTCACCCCCCCCCCCCTCTTAGTATTCATCAATTATATCAGAGCCTACCTTTCTATAAGTTTAACCACTTGGAAAGAAATATAGGGGAATACACCTTAAGGGAACTTACTCAATGGCTCACTCAGTCTGAGCAAGCCTATAATGATCTTATGGTCAAATACAAGGCATCTCAAGAAAAAAGGAGAGAACATGCAGAAAAGCTGATGGAGCTATCTAAAAATAGTTCTACAGATGAAGCAGACATAGAATCTCTAATTGCAGAAGTAAATAAGATGAATGAATCAAACTCTAACCTAAGAAAGGAGTTGGAAGGACTGACTATCCGGATGTGTCAAGAGCTTGAGAACCAGAGAAAAGCTGAAGAGCTGGTGAAAGAAAGAGATCATGAGATCTCCAAGCTGGAATAAGAGATCAGTGCCCTAACTGGTCAACTCCATGTAAGGTGAACTGAACAGTGCCATCTCTGAGAATGAAAACCTGATGGAAGCAAATGCTGCTATTTCCAAATAACTCTTTGAGTCAAAGGAAATACTTGCTAAGTTCAACAAGAGTACTATCAAGCTTGAGCAAAAGCTTGAATCTTCCAAACCAGTCAAGCATACCAATGGACTTGGTTATTTCAGTCATGAGGAAGGTGAGACCTCTGGTACAAATGCTGGAGCATCAAAGAAACAACTGACATCAAAGGATAAAGGTAAGAAAAAGTTTAAACCTATTTGCTTTAACTGTCTTAAAGAAGGACATACTGCAAATGTGTGTAGGAGTAAGGCTTACAACAATTTTCCTTATTTCCTGAATGATAAGCCTAGATCCTATAGATTCAATGGTAACTGTTATGCATGCAACAAGTATGGGCATAGAGAATTTAAAAGTAGGTCTGTCATGAATGACACTGGAGGATATCCTCAGAGGACCCAAGGAGTTGGTCCTGAACCTTTTGTGAACCGGAATCACAACCGGTTTAATGTGTTCAATCATCAGCCAAGAAGCAATGGCTATCAAGCGGCAACCAGATGGAGAGAAAATTGTTGGATTTGTCATGATCATGGTCACACTACTGCAACACGCAGAAGGAAGAATGGAAACATGAACAATGGACCTTGGAGAGCACCTGGATTGGTCTGCTATCACTACAACAAACCGGGTCACATTGCCAGATTCTGTAGATCAAGAAAGAACATATCTGATGATATACCAGTCACTCCAGAAGGAAATATTGATGTTCAAATAGTTCAAGCAGATATGAACAAAACCTGGAAGAAGAAACCAGTGGTGTTACAAGAGGAACCGGTTTCTGCACCTAGTGTGGAAATATCGGAACCGGCAAACTAAGCCTCAGAAAAGATTAGGGGGAGCAAACGACAAAATGTCTCAAACCCCCAGTTAACACCCGTAAAAGACCTTAACCAGTGTGTGATACCTATTGTTTGGCAGAAGATCAGAAATGGTAAAAAAGCAAATTAGGGTTTACGCCCTAATAGAGGAGCATTAATGGCGGTGGGTGAGAGATATGTTTAAAAGAATTTTTCAAATCATTTCTCACTATCATTTTTTGAGCAAAGAACAGTTTTACAAAGAGCAGAGCGACGAAAAGGTGATTTGAGCTGAGATCTTGAGAAATTGAGAAACCGCGAAGGAGATTCAAATTCAAATTGCAAACGGTCAAATGGAGAACACAAAGCGGTGATTCAGCAACTGACGGAGTGTGGAGTGAAGGAGAATTGGAAAGCCCTAAATTCACATGCTTCTTAAAAGGTATTTCTCGAAGTTCTTAAAGTTTCTGTCATGTCTTCTGCATCTCATACTAGTTCTAGTGCATCTATTGAATCTAAAAGTTTTAATCAACGAAATTCTAAGTATAATGCTCTATCACAAGTTCCAGCTGGTGTGATAGTAGAAGAGGGAATTTCTGACTACATAGACTACAAGATTGAAGACCTAGGGCCTCTAGCTATCCACTCCCAGTTAGGTTTGTTTTGTGGCAAGGATAAGAAACTCAAACCGGAGTATAATATCTTGGAGAAGAAGAAACTCCACAATGCTGTCTACTTCCTAGAAGATTTTATAGAAGATCACATAAGGATCATTTTGAGCAGAGTCCATGGTGAAAAGATGTACCTAGAGAGGACACATGATATCATGTCGTAGGCAATTCATGCAGTCACCGATTTCTGCAATACAGGGGATGTGCCAGCCCTAAGGACGGTTAGCAAAACTGAAATGTCCAAGCTCGCCAGTTCAGTGAGTGACTCACGAGGCATGGAAATCAATTCAATCAAGGATGATCTGGTGAAGTATGCATGTATGGTGATTGGTTACTGGATGTTCTCAGCCAACAGAATTAACTCTGTATCTACTGTAGCGGTAAATACCGCTTACCGGATGATAAAGGAGGATGCATCATTTGACCTATGCACCAATATGCAGAGGCAACTCCTATTGAACCTGAAATCAATCAAACAAGATAATGCACTGATGTTCAAGTTTGGACAACTATTGGTTGGGTTGTTCTTTTACTTTCAAGGATACTTCCCAAGAGTGGGAGACATTTAGTGGTCTGCAGACCAAACGGTTACCAAACAGATAAAGGAAAGTTTGCAAGCAGTGGGAGCCAGTTATCCTGAAGTTTTAAACAAGTATTTTGATGAGTTCAGATGAAAAATGAGCCAAAGAATGAGAATATCAGGTGACATCATCAAGAAATATGAAGACAATATCTATTTCACCATCAAGGTGGATCAATGCATAATGGAGGCTATTGAGACCAGACAGGAAGAAGTTGAGCCAATGGGCTATGAGGTGATGTATGACATGCTGGAAGGATATGCCTCTACCCTTATTGCCTCACCTCTTGATCCTAAGTCAAAGAGGATGGAACCTATCTGGAAAGGGTTACAATGGTCGAGGAACGCTCAGCAAAGAAAGGAAAAGAACCTACAGTAAAGAAGGCAAAGGCAGTGTCTGCAGCATCAGCACTGGTTACTAATGCAACTCCAAAAGTGACCAAGCGGTCACCAGCCAAAAAGAAACCGGAAGCAGCACTAGCTAAAGTCTTCGAGAGGAAAAGGAAGACAAAAAGAAACTCTCCAGACTTAGAGGAAATTGTGTCTGAGGAGCAGCCCAAGAAGGCCAGACAGACAAGAAAGAAGACAAAGAATGAACCGGCATCATCTGCACCGGTAAATATAGATATCTCCTCCTATAAACCTTTGACACATTGTCAAAGAACAATAAAGAATATTAGGAGAAAATTACTACATGATTTAGTAGACTACTATGATGATTTTAGTGATGAGGAGAAAGAAGAAGTGTTACAGGAGATTATTGTTTATTTGTGTACAAATGACTGGTCGCCATCAGAGATTAAATCTCAGACATCGAATTCTTTATATAAGGCATTAGATAATAAATGGCGCATTGCCATAAAAAAAGAACAAGAAATTAAGGAGAAAGTTTTTGCTCAGTACTTTCCCGACCTATCAAATTCTGAATTATTTGATGTTATTAACCAAAATAAAGGACTCTTCTTCACTAGAAGAAGAAGACTCTGGTTGTTAGAAGGAAGAGTTGATGATGTTGAAAAGGACACTCATCAGTATATGGTAACTGATGTCCAGACTCACAAAGCGCGTCTAGCCAACCGACAAGCTGAGGAAGAACCGGTTATATCCAAACTGGATGAAGCATTTGATGATGAAGGAAATCTGGTTGTTGAACCGATCGACACTATTGATGTCGATGCCTTGGATGAAGAACATGTTACCTAGGAGATACCATCTGAGGCAACAGGACAGGAGCAACAGGATGAATAGGAGAAGAAAGCCGAGGACAGACAGGAAGTGGCAAAGGAGGAGGCAGAGTATAGGAAAAAGGATGAAGAAGAGAAGCGGAAGAAAGATGAAGAGGAGAAGAAGAAGAAAGATGAAGAGGAGAAGAAGAAGAAAGATGAAGAGGAGAAGAAGAAGAAGAAGAAAAAGGATGAAGAAGACAAAAAGAAGCAAGAAGATGAAAATAAAAAGAAAGAAGAGGAAGATAAGGAACAGGAGAAAAAGAAGGAAGCAGAGAGGGAGAAGAAGGAAGAAGAAGATAAGGAATAGGAGAAGAAGAAGGAAGCAGAGAAGAGGAGAGAAGCAAAGAGGAAGAAAGCAGAAGAGGACAAGGCAAGAGAAGTGGAGAAGAAGAAAGTGGAAGAGGATAAGGCAGGAGAAGCGGATAAGTGCACACAGATGGAGACTCCGAAGGCAACCGGGAGTCAAGCCAAACCGACTGACCTCACCAGTCCTATCAATCTCCAATCTGTAAGTGAATTGGAGCTAATTCAGAGCATCAAGGTAGCTCAAGAGCGTCTTGAAAACATACAGAGGAAGAAGGAGCAAGATGTAATTCAAGTGGCTATGTACACACTTACCGATTTGATATCTGGTACTAACCTTCCAAGCACTGAATCATCCCTAGCCAAACTTAAGCTCCTATGCACAATTGTGGATAAACGGGTGCAGAGCCTGGAAGAGGCAGCTGAGGCAAATGTCAAGAAAGAGCATCAAAAAGCTCTTACCATTGCTCTGGTAAAGAAATTGAATGAGCTCTGGTCTGAGCTACAAAAAGACCAAAAGGATATAAGGGATGCTTTGGATGAGGGAAATCTGCTACTTAGCAAAATCTGTCAACCCCATCTGTTCTATGATGATGTGTTAGCTCAGAAGAAAAAGCTTCAAACAAACTTGCAGTCCTACATGAGCACATTCAAGCCACCTTATGATTCCTTTGCAACTTATGGGCAAACCGTTCACCGGTTTCACATCCAATCAGAAAAAATGGAGCAAGAGATCGGAACCCACTCTAGAGATTTGCAGGAGCTACAACTGGTTCTACTCCCACGATTGCAAATTCTTCAGAAGTGTTATCTGAACCTAGATGCCTTGACAGTTACACAGGAGATGAGCACAGTTGATGCCATGGAAGAATAGGTCTCCCATATGCAAACAAAGAAAGAAGTTGCCACCTCCCTACTTGAGTCCTGGTCTTTATCGATGAAACAATTTTTATAGGACTTCAAATCTGTTTTTGACAAGTATTATTCCTTATTGTCATAAACTTTTATTATTTTAATGTCAAATGAAAACAGGGTTGTTTAGCTGTACTTTGTCATTGTTGGCAAAGGGGGAGAAGAATTCTATTTGGACTTTGGGAGAAGTATTGGGAAAAGTATCTGGTATCAAAATTTTGATATATGCTTTGAATATCTCTATATGCAAAATTGTCATACATTGTATTGTTAAAGGCATAGTGTATATGCTTGGGGGGGCAATTTTTCTAATGGCATGATTTTGTTGTAAAACACTTAGATTTCAAAATTTTATTTTCCTAAGTGTTGCCATCAATGAAAAAGGGGGATATTGTTGGCATTTTTTATGTTCATGTTGTGATTGTCATTGATGGACACACACTTGCATTAAGATCCTCTTTATATGTGTGAGTTAGAGCACAACCGGTATTTGTTCCAACCTGTATGTTGTATTGTAGTGTTTAGGCTATTGATGTTTTGCAGAATGTGTTTACCAGTCTGAAGCAACATGTCGACCCCAAGCGGTTCATGGATACCAAGCAGTACGAGGGATTAAAGTGGCATAACACATTGTTACCAGTCTTCATTTTTGACAAACCGGCAACCAGTATTTTGTATGAACCGGTAATACTCTATGATGAGTTACCAACCGACATTTTGTGATAAGTTACCATCCACTGATCGTCTGACGGTGCCGACTCTTTGGTGGTACTTTTTGTGTCGTGATACCATATATGTCTAGATGCATTGAACCTAGGAAATTGTAATGTAATCCTATTGAACCGACATGAAATCGGTTTCCTTTATAAGGACATCATGTCTAGGGTTTTAGGTTGTTGTTGTTGTTGAGGTTGATGTTGTTGCTAGGGTTCAAGGTAACTGAGGAGTTAGAGAGAGTATGAATGTGTAGAAGACTAAAGTAATGCTGTAATGCATTAAGATCGAGCTATCAAGGATCTAACCAAGCAATCTATGCTATTTGCTAGATCACTCACTTATTGATTACTCACATCTTTGACAAGTCTATAGCCCTTAACTGGGTAGGCCCAAAAGCCTCTTGCAAATCCTCTAACAAGGTGGTTCACATCTATGGATCTAAAATCCTCTAGCAAGGTAGTCTTTAATCGGACTTATCTCCTAACAGAGATTGAGATTCCTAACAGGATCTGTTCTGGTAAAGAACATTGTAAGACCTTAACCAGTCTAACCTTAACCGGTCTGGTTCCTATTCTGCACATAGTTACTTAAGAGTTCCATCTCACCGTGGTTTTTCCCATTTGGGTTTCCACATCAAAATATCATGTGTTATGGTGTTTTTGCTGCTGTGGATGAATGCAATATTAGCTATTTGGTTTGCCTGTTTATTAATCAGTTTGTCTGTTAAACTGCTTTACCGGTTTACTGCTAGTATTGAAAAGTGTTTAAGTGCAAAGATTTTTGGCATACTAATTCACCCCCCCCACTCTTAGTATTCATCACTTGTCTCCACCAAAGATAATGTCATCCACATAGACAACTATAATCATATGACCTCCATTTACCTTAATATACAAGTTGTTTTCTGCATTCCCTTTCTAGAATCCTTTCCCTTTCAAGTATTTGTCTAACAGAGAATACCATGCTCTAGGGCCTTCTTCAAACCATACAAGGCTTTCTTCAACCAACATACAAAACTCTCATCATCATGTAATAGATATCCTTCGAGTTGTTCCATATACACTTCTTCTTCAAGATTACCATTCAAAAATGCACATTTGACATCCATTTGGTAGACCTTGTATCCTTTATAGGTAGAGAAAGCTAAAAAACATTCTTATTGCCTCTAACCTAGCAACTTGTGCAAAGGTTTCTTCAAAGTCAATACCTTCCACTTGAGCATACCCTTTGCAAACTAACCTTGCTTTATGTCGAATTATCTTGCCTTCTTCATTCATCTTGTTCTAGTAGACCCACTTGGTACCTATCACATTCTTGTCTGTCAGTCTTGGAACAAGATCCCAAGTTTGATTTTTCTCAATTTCTTTGAGCTCTTCATCCATGGCATCTACCCACTTTTCACTTTTTTTAGCTTCATCAAAAATTTTGGGCTCAAGTTCTGTCATGAGGTAGAAATTTACCTACTTATCATTTTGGGCTAGTCTCCTTCTAGTTTACAGACCTTCATTATTATCTCCTATGATTTGTTCTTCTGGATGGTTTTTCTGCACATATCGGTTGGAGTTCTTACTTGGTGCTTCTTCTACCATTCCATTGTCAGATTATTCTACATACTCAACATCTGAATCATCAATGTAGGGTGTCTATGCAAATTCTCTCTTATGTAGGTCTTCATCTATTCTCACATTTATACTATCAACCATTTTCTTAATCACTTGTTGTAGCATTTGTAGGCTTTGCTATCGGTTGAGTAACCCAAGAAGATTCCTTCATCACTCTGCGAATCAAAAATTCCTAATCCATTAGTATCTTTCTTGATGAAACACTTACTTCCAAACACTCTAAAATTCTTGAGTGATGGTTTCTAGTCATACCATAACTCATAAGGAGTCATTCTACTATTCACTCTTAGTTGTACCCGATTTAATGTGTAGTCAACAATATGAATTGCTTCCTTCCAATATGTATCTGATATGCTAGGCTCATTCAACATTGTTCTAGCCATCTCCTTCATTGTCCTATTCTTCCTTTCTGCCACACCATTCTACTGTGGTGTTCTTCCTATTGAATATTATCTCCAAATTCCATGTTTCTCATAGTAGTTAGTAAACTCATTTGAAGAATATTCTCCATCCCGGTCTGATCTTAAGCACTTTAATCGAAATCCACTATCATTTTCAACCATTCTTCTAAAAATCTTGAATCTTTCAAATGCCCATGATTTGGCATGCAGAAATGTCACCCAAGTCATCTTGAGTAGTCATCGATGAATAGCATGAAGTATCTCTCACCGGTCAGAGCCCTTGTCCTTGTTGATCCACACAAATCTATATGTACTAACTCCAGAGGTCTTGAGGTGTTGTACTCTTTTACTTTGCAACTCACTTTAATTTTCTTTCCTCTGATGCATTCATCACAAAAAGTACTTGGTGGTTTAATTATTTGTGGAATATTTCTTACATACCGATTTTTGCTTATCTTCACCAGATTATCAAAATTCACATGACCTAATCTCCAGTGCCACAAACAACTTTCATCAGCCTGTCCCATCATGCATTGGGACTCATAGAATTCTGTTGGATTGTAGACATTGCCATCTGTCCTCTTTCCTTCTTCCACGACCTGATCGATACTCTTCTTGCATATCTGACAACCGGTAGAGTCAAATGTGAACTTGTACCCTTTGTCACACATCTGACTTACACTCAAAATATTATTCTTTAGTCCTTCCACATAGTACACATCATGATACTTGAGTTTTCCATCAATATTTACTGTACCACGACCCTTAATCTTAATAGAGGAGTTGTCACCAAACCAGACAAAACCACCATTCCAATCATCAAGCTTGATAAACTTTTTCTTGTCTTTGGTCATGTGATTTGAGCAGCTACTATCTACTACCCATAGATTCCTCCTTTCAACATGTAGATAAGTTTGCACAATCAAGATTGACTCTATCTTGTTCTTCTCCTTCTCTATCCAAACTTGTTTTTCTTCTTTCTTCTCCTCTTATGTCATCTTGTGTTCCGGTTTTGTCTCTATCTTCTAATTTTGTACTATTTTCTTTTTCTCGTCAGTTCTCAGCTTACAATGCCTTGATATGTGACCAAAATTTTGACACCTATAACATTTTAAATTAGCATTGAAAGATGTATCCAAAGCATTCTTGTAGGACATCTACACATTTCTCCTACACTCATAACTCTTATGACCAAACTCATTGCAATTATAACATGTGACATTTGTACTTTGTGTTAGGATTCCCACAAATACTGAGAGGGGGGGGTGAATCAGTATCTAACCGGTGAGTAATATTTCTTAAGTTAAAACATGCAGAACATAAAATAGTAGTATACCGGTATGCAAGAATTAATGCAATAAACTGAATCAGAAACATCCACATGAAAAAAACACCATAACACAATATGTTTAACGAGGAAACTCAGTGTGGGAAAAACCTCAGTGGGATTTGTAACCCACAATATTCACTTACTGGCCAATAAGAGAATATTACTTACAATAGGGGCCTACACATGCAAGAAGGCCAACTGCCTAGAGCTCACTGCTCAATGAGAAGTCACACTGACTTACAATGAGTATTATACTAATCCAATGATTGTACTGCTTTACAATAGCATCTTCAATGCTAGATTCAATACTGGTTCTAACTTTGTTCTTTACATATACCCTTGACCTATAATTCGCACATTAGGTCTGCCTAATAATTTTCTTTATGCTCGCTACCTTACTCTTCTAAATGTCTACAATGATCTCTTTTATATACAAGAGTCATTTTACAATTTGCCAAGCGGCTTATAATAATAATAAAAATATTACATATCAAAAATCCTATCGGCCTCTATGCCGGTATACATCTTTTCTTCTGTGCTGGTGTCGGTGTAGAGTGATCTTGTTGATACCGGTGCACTGTCTTGCTTGTGTAATGCTTTGCCAGTATGATGTCTTTCCAGTGCCATAGGATTGCAAGGTTGCCATCAATGACAAAACCTTCAATCACACACAATGTCTCATTGGAGTGTCCATATGCCAACAATCTCCCCCTTTGGCATTGATGGCAACACTCATGAGAAATTTCAAAAAGTGTCCAAAATGTGTAGTCCAAAAAAAATACCAAAAAGAATGTTTACCAAAAATATGAAGGGCTCCCCCTGAGCATATGATTCCTGTTTTTGAACTTTCTCATCCTACTACTCCCCCTTTAGCATCAATGACAAAGGTTGTCAAGATGTTAGTAGAGTTTGTAGTTATACCTGTCCATATCCTCAACCTTGTAGTTGGGTAGTTATTATCTGAAAAAGATCACCCAAAATTAAGTTTATACTATCCATAAACTTTTTGCTATCTTTTATTGTTGTTTCAGTCCACTTCACAGTACCAGTGAGATGCTGCAATTGTTTTGCCGGTGTTTTACTTCCTTGTGCTAATGCCTCTGAGATTTCCTTCCGCACAGATGCTAGATAGTCCAATCTTGGACTCAGTTTAGATCTGAAGTGTTTTGCCTTGTTTATTATTGTCTCTTTCTCTCTTTCCTGTTTAAGCAATTCTTTCTCAAAATTTGCTAACTTATCTTCAAAAACATATAGTGAATCCGGTGAGTTGACAAAATTGTCTGCAAGCTTGTTTATCTTTTCCTGTGTCTTGCTTATTTTCTTGTCAATATCTACAGTCAAGAAGTTTGTTTTGCATGTGTCTTTATACAGGTTTTTATACTATTTTAACAAACTACACAGTTCCGGTAGAAGTGTGGAACTGTGTCAAAGTCTCTATTACACTTCTTTATTTCTTCTTCAAAGAATTTCTGTTTCTCCTTTTCTACCATGTCCTTTACAAATTCTTCCTTTATTTTCTCAATATTTCCAGAAATGTATTTACATAATGTATCCAACTATCCTAAAGAATCTTTATTATCTATATTACAATCAGGAGCAATTATCTTCAAAATTGGTATTGAATCATCTATTGCTTTGTAAGCTTGTGAACTGTAGTCAGTTATTTTCTTAATGGATTCAAGTAATACCTCAGTCACATTTGTTGACTTTGATGATGACCCAACAAACTGAGTACCGGTGGAAGTGGTGTAATGCTTTGCCAGTATGATGTCTTGCCAGTGCCATAGGATCGCAAGGTTGCCATCAATGACAAAACCTTCAATCACACACAATGTCTCATTGGAGTGTCCATATGCCAACACTTTGTAATGCAAAAAATGAGTTTCTACTCTCAAAACTAGGGTTTACATTCATTTTCCTACAATCTGCCATTCTATGACTGAACTTATTACACTGGTGAGAATAACCCTGAAATTTTGGAACATACATGTTAGATTGCCTTGGTTCTTTAAATGACTACCTCACTAGGGGTCTTCCTTTCATGTTGTTGATTCAGGTGAATCCTTCATGATCAACTCTTGCATTTATCCTTGGATCTACATGTCAATACATTGAGTGTAGCTACCAGTTCATTGATTATGTATACCAGTTTGTGTGGTAGTTTCTAACAACATCTACATATGTCTTCTTACCGATATCCTTTCTTACCCTAAATGTCTTCTTCTCTTCACCTTAATTTGAAGAAGTGAACTATATCTCCTTATTGGATGTGTCTCTGATTTTTTAACTTTGTCCTTCTTTATATTCTAAGCCACCAATATCCTTTGAAGACTTTTGTTTGCTCAACATTTTATCTAGGGCCTTTGTGTTGCTTTCATACTTGCTTCTCATCATCAGTCCATTCTTTCTCTTCTCTAATTCCTTCTGGAGCTTAACAATTTCTTCTTCTAGGTTTTGATGCTCCTTCTCCTTTTTACTCAAGCTGGTACTAGTAACTTCATCAATCCTCTTGGCCTCTTCCAATTGAAGTTTTAGATTTGCAATTGTTTTCTTGGATTCTTCAAGAGATTTCTCCAACATCTCTTCTTCTTCAACTGCAACCTTTTTCACCTTCTTCAGATCTCTTCTTATTTTCTTCAGCTCTTCCAAGGCACTGATGAGCTTTTCTTCAAGATCTACTTCTCCTTCTTGCTCTTCTTCTTCTCCTTCTTCTGGTACTAGAAGCTCTTGGGCCATAAAAATGTTTTCTCTGACTTCATCTTCACTGCAACAGTCATCTAAGGCACCCTCCTCATTTGTGGTATCATTTTCGTGCATGTAAAGATTGTTCTTCTTTTGGTTGCCTCTTCTACCATGCCGATAGACATTCTTCTTCCTGTCCTTACCATATGATCTGCTACCACTTGATTGATCATCTTCATTCTTATAACCATAGGGACATTTGGCAGAAAAATGTCCACTCTTTCCACAATTAAAACATTTCAAGGGAAGTTGTATTTGTCAGAATCCGTCTTGAGTCTTCTGACAAATATTGCTATGATATCATTAGAATCTTCACTAGTTCCATCTTGAGCAAAATCTTCTTTTTCTTTCCTTGATGTTTTGAATGTAGGTTCTTTCTTCATAGCCTCAGTACTAATAGTCCTCATCTCATAAGAAATTAGGGAACCATATATCTCATTCATTGTAAAGGTTTTTTCAAATATTTTGCTTCTTCTATCACTGAAACCTTTGTATCATACTTAGATGTGAGAGATCTAAGTACTTTCTTCACTACCACTTCATCATTTATTTCTTCTCTAATCCTTCTAATGGTGTTTGTTGTTTCATGAATCCTTTGGAGATAGACAAAAATCTTCTCTTCATCTCTCATCTTCAAACCCTCAAGTTGTTCTCTCAATGTATGTAACTTGGCTTCCTTGACTTTAGTGTCGTCTTCAAATATTTTCTGCAACTTATCCCAATTTTTTTTGGCAGATGAGAAGTGCATGACCTTAACAAACTCATTATCAGATAAACCACTAAGAATAGCACTTTTACCTTTAGCATTGTTCTCATATTCCTTCTTAGCATCTGGATCAGTAGGGGGATTATTAGGGACTATATTACCCATTCACAATCGACATCCATACATCAAAACCTAGAGAGGACAAATAGGTTTCTATTCTTCTACTCCAAAAGGCATAGTTGACACCATCAAACATATGAGCTTTTGAGGAGGCAGATTCATTTCTTGCCATTGTGAACATTGTTGGTATTATGGATGTGTTGCATTGGTTTTGTCATTGATGTCAACACTTGTCAATACTTATCAACACTAGAGATCTTTGGTTATGTTCACCGGCAAGTTCAGTGACTTATGCATAGTCACCAGTATTTGGTTCACCGGCACAGAGGATGACTTGTTATCATCTGGAGATTACTTGGTTATGTCAAAGATATGGTTTGTAGGTTAAGGAAAACTTTATATTGATTGAAGCAAGCTCCCAGAGCTTGGTATGCTAGATTGGACATATATCTTTTGAAGCTTGGCTACACTAAAGGTAATGCTGACAGCAACTTATATTTCAAAGTGACTAATGATGACATCTTGGTTATTGAAGTTTTTGCTGATGATATAATTTTTGGAGGAGAAGATGGTTTGTGTAAAGACTTTTCTAATAAGATGCAGGAAGAATTTAAAATATCTATGATTGGGGAGATAAAATTCTTTTTAGGATTGCAGATTTCAAAGACTCGTAAACGTATATTCATATGTCAATCTAAGTACTTGAAGGAACTACTAAAGAAATTTGGTATGAAAAACTCTAAACCGGTAAATACTCCTATGACTACAACTAATAAACTATCATTGAAGGATGAATCAGCACCTATTAATCCGAAAGGATATAAATCTATGATTGGAGGTTTACTATATTTGACACAAAGAAGACCTGATATTATGAATGTAGTATGTATTGTTTCAAGATTTTAGAGTAATCCTAAGGAAAATAATGAATCAGCAGTGAAAAGGATTTTCCGGTATCTACAAGGCACAGCAAATCTTGGTTTATGGTATCCTAAAGATAAAATTTTGATTTATGCGCATACATAGATGCTAATTGGGCAGGAGATGTAGATGACCAAAAGAGAACCACCGACGAAGCATTCTTTCTTGGTAGCAGATTGATTTCATGGTTGAGCAAAAAACAAAGTTGTACATCATTATCAACAACAAAATCAGAATATGTTGCAACAGAAACTAATTGTACTCAGGTATTATGGATTAAGCAAATGTTGAAGGACATAAAGGTAAAATGCAAAGAACCTATAATTATTTACTGTGATAATATCGTAGCAATTGATATATCCAAGAATCTGATGTTTCACTCTAAAACTAAACATGTTTCTATTAAATTCAATTTTCTGAAAGAGAATGTTGAAGCAAAAGAAGTGAAATTGGTTTATGTGAATACTAAAGAATAGATTGCAGATATCTTTACTAAGCCTTTGCCTAAGGAAACTTTTGAATATCTCAGAGAGAACCTTGGGCTAATACCCTCACCGGTAGAGACTTAGACAATTGGAGAATGGCATCAAACCAGTAGGAATTAATAGGGAAATCTTTTCCGGCTTTGATGAAGGAGACCTACTTCTCAAGGGGAGTAGTTGGTTATAACAATTGGTATTTGTAATTAGTTCTATGAACTAATTATATCTAGTTTTTGTATTGCTTTGGCATTTGATGTCAAAGGGGGAGAGATATCGATGGAAAAATACATTATCTTTTGGGGAGAGATTATTCATTGGGGGAAAGATATTATGTATTTTGATTTTCGATAATTGATCTCTTCGGGAGATTGTTGGTTTTTGGTTTATTGGCATTTCTACTTTGGCACTTAGATGGTTTTTCCATCTTGTGTTTCCATCAATGCCAAAGGAGGAGATTGTTGGTATTATGGATGTGTTGCATTGGTTTTGTCATTGATGTCAACACTTGTCAACAATTATCAGCACTAGAGATCTTTGGTTATGTTCACCAGCAAGTGCAGCGACTTATGCACAACCACCGGTATTTGGTTCACTGATAGGTTATATTGTTCACCGGCATAGAGGATGACTTGTTATCATCTGGAGATTACTTGGTTATGTTGAAGACATGGTTTGGACACTTGGTTTTGGTGATTTGGTTATTGGTCTAATCGAGTTTGCATATATGTTGTTACCGGCAAATTGGTCTAGGTTATGGACCGGCAAGCGTTATCTATTCTAGATCAGCACGACATGTTATGCATATGATTTATTGATTGGTTATTATTGTAAATGCATTAAGCCAACATGATGTATCGCATATTGATTCATTTGTAATTGATTTAGTTGTAATATTCTTAGTGACCTGACCTACACATTTGGTCTTAGGTTTTGGTATATATGTAAGATCTCATTTGTGAGATAATGAAATGGTGTGAAGAGGAATATAATATGGTATATGTGAAAGTAAGAAGAGCTACTCACGCAGACATCATTTGAAGATTAAAGGAAGGTTATGAAGAAGACAATCAAAGCTTAACCATTACTAAATCTAGCATATGGAAATGTTATTTTGAGCATTACATTATCATTGGATTTAACCATCCAATTGTAGTCAATGTGACTCCCATTTTGTGATTGAGCAGTGAGCTCTAGGCAGTTAGCCTTTCTGCATGTGCAGACCCCATTTGTACACACATACTATTTGCAGTAGTATCATCTGATTGTGGGTAAGGTTTCCCACCATGGTTTTTCCCCTTACAGGGTTTCCACATACAAATATTTATGTTATGTGTTGTGGATGTTATTTGTCTTTCTGTTTCATGCATTAAACTTTACCAGTACTATTATTAACTATTAAATAGTTAATCGGCATTAAGTTTGGTTTACCGGTATTATGCATCAAGTTTGATTAAGTTATCTTTGGGTTGAAATTAATAGACAACTGATTCACCCCTTCCTCCCTCTTAGTTGCTTCCGAGTCCTAACAAACACTTGATAGGATCTACCCAAGCTAGAGAACCCTTTGACAAAACTAGGCACCTATGCTCTAATACCAATTCTTGGACATAATGGATCACTGAGAGGGGGGTGAATCAATGATTTAAAAACTTCTTCTCTAATCAGGGATATATTGGTACAATATAAAACAAATAGAGTGTTGACCGATAAACCAAACAGTGCAAACTAAGTGTGTGAAAGGATTTGCTATAACATCAATATAACACATACATAAGAATGCATCACATAACACCAGATATACAAGGAAAACCCAATGTGGGAAAAACCTCGATGAGAATAGTTGTTGGAGACCTTCTTCTCCAATCCAGCCTCACAATGAAAATGATCTAATTACAATTTTAGGACACCAACCCAAGGAGCACCAACTCAAAGGAGCACCAACCCCTAAAAAATTTATAGGCTACAACCTAAAGGAGCTACAACCACTGCACTAAGCACCTTCTTAGTGAAGACAATATGAAGATTCAAATACACAACTAAATTCCCTGCTACAAATGAAGTTTTGCAATCCTTCAATACTCTACTCTACCTGTTTCAATCTTACCAGACTGTGAAAGCTCCACACACCCTGTAACAATGCCTTTCAGCTGATTCTTATTTTGCGAAAAATTTCTCTTCCTCTAACTGTTGGATTCAATTCACACTTGATCACACTTTGCTAGGTTCTACCTCTATCGGTTTGTTCTCTAACATTTCACACACACCTTACCGGTTTCTCCTTCAAGACACAACCACTTCAGATATTTCTTATTTTTCCCTCAACACGGTCTTTTTCCACTCTCTTTCATTCACCAGCATCATCACATATCATTCTCAGGTCAACATCTTTTAAACTTGAGGCTTCCCATCAAAAAATAATGCAAACTCAGGACGGTTAGGGTTTCCCTCCTTCAATCAAATTTATATCCAGTCTGATTCAATCTACCTTGGATTGCTCACCTACTTTGGAGAGATGCATCAGTACACATTTTTATTCAACCAATGCATGTTTTCTAAAAAAAGAAAACTTAGCCCTACTTTTCGGTCTTGTTCTTTGTCGACCCCATTTATAATCTAGTTATTTCTTCTTCGAGGTCAATTTGCAATCAAATTTCATTCTTTGATCACAATTCCTCAACTATCAGATCATTCTCTATCATCCATTCTTCCTCTAGTCGCATCAGTCTATGATCAACCCATGATTTACGGTTTTATCATTTAATGAACACCTACTACACAACCAACCATTTCGATGAACATTTCATCGACCTCTGTATGTTTTCCACCTTAGCACCATGGGGCACACATCAACATACATTCAACTCACCGACAAAGAGTCAGTTCAACCTAGAACAGATCTACTAGTACAAACACTTACCGGTATGTCCAATACACTGAATAGTCACTCTTACCAGAAACACATTTCTTGACAACTCATCTTGCCTTCTTGTATGTCTTCATGACATTCTTTTTGTTCTCCTTCACCAGGTGTTGTTGTGATTGATCTAACATTCTGCCTCTTCGTCACAAATAAACAACCAGCCATCATATAGTTTATGCCTTACCGGTTATTACTCAAGCATGCCAACAAATGCCTGCATCTCACCTCATATCGATGATATCATATTTTAACTTAGAACATACTCCTCTTCTTTATGCCAGTTCAATCTTCTTCATACCAGTTGACACACTCTACCGGTAACCTGCAATACTGGTTGACATCAATGACAACTCAATGCCAACAATGACCTCTTGTTGTTGTCTTAGGTCCAAGAGAGATTTCTCCCTAGCTACTAAAGCCTATCTTTAAAGTTTGTCTTCTCTTGGTGAATTTGATCTTGTCAAATCCATGACCTTAACTCTTCAAGATTCTAGGCTTTGTGATCATGATCTTAACCTTATTGGTTGTGACTGCTCTAGCATTAGCATTTATTGTTCTTAATGTTGTGATAGTCCTAATCAGAACTTACCACTACAAACAACTTCATTACCTTGAACTTTGGAGGATTGCATTTTTTGATTCTCAATGATTGAAACTTTGTTGGGGGTTGTATTTTTCTGTTTGCCTTTGTAGCTTAGCTCCTTTTGGATTGTGACCCCTATATACTAGGTCTACTGGGCTATAATGTGTATCTTCATTCTCACCCATAGGCAGCTAACACCAGGTAAATAATCTCAAACTTTTATCATGTGTCTGAAACACAGTCAAGATTACAATTTCTAACTTTATGCGAGTGCCATGAAACCACTATTAAGAATAGTAGTGAAGTGTAATCAGCTAGTATGCATATAAGATTATGAAAATAAGGGAGAACATATAACTTACATATGGAATCTTAGAGGTTAGTTGTAATAGAGTGTATACATAGACTTTGACAGTTCATTAGTGAATTGTGTTTGGAGATGTCAAGACACTGAGATAGTTCCACTAGCACAATCATAAAATTCAACTGTGACTGATGATCATAACAGTGAACCCAAAGTTCAAAAGACACCAAGGTATGTAAGATTAAATCATTCTGAAGATAAAATCATTGGAGATAGGAACATGGAAACTATGACAAGAAGAAGACTACAAAATGAAGAGGTATGTCTTATTTCTCAAACTGAACCGGCATCTGTTATTGAAGTTTGTAAAGAAAAACATTGGTTAAAGGATATGGAAGACGAATTAGATCAGATAGAGAAGAATGAGACTTGGACTTTAGTTCCTCGGCCTAAAAATAAGAATGTTATTGGACCTAAATGGGTTTTTTGAAATAAACTAAATGTGGATAGTCAAGTTGTAAGAAACAATTCTATACTGGTTTGTAAAGGATATTCTCAAATGGAAGGAATTGATTATGGTGAGACATTTGCACCTGTAGCTAGAATTAAAGTTGTTAGACTATTTCTTGCCTATGCAACTTATAAGAACTATAAGGTCTATCAAATGGATGTTAAATGTGCATTTTTGAATGGTGAACTTGAGGAAGAGGTATATATTGAGCATCTTGATGGATTTTTACTGACAGATGATAAATATATGGTTTGCAGGTTAAGGAAAGCATTATATGGATTGAAACAAACTCCTAGAGCTTGGTATGCAAGGTTGGATAAATATCTTTTGAAGCTTGGTTTTACTAAAGGCAGTGCTGACAATAATTTATATTATAAGATCACTGATGATGATATTCTAATTATTGAAGTATTTGTTGATGATATCATTTTTGGAGGTGAAGATAAACTGTGCATGAAATTCTCTAATAATATGACGAATGAATTTGAAATGTCCATGATTGGTGAGATGAGATTTTTCTTAGGTTTGCAGATTACTCAAACTGACAAAGGCATCTTTATCTATCAAACTAGGTATCTAAGGGAATTGTTGAAGAAGTTTGATATGGATAATTCCAAACCGGTAAGTACTCCCATGGTGACAAGTGAGAAATTATCTATCAAAGACACAACTGCACCGGTAAATTCGATAAGGTATAAGTTTGTGATTGGTGGCTTGTTATATCTAACTAAGACTAGACCGGTATTATGAATGTAGTAAGTATTGTTTCAAGATATCAAAGTAATCCTAAAGAAAATCATGAATGTGCAGTAAAGAGGATATTCCATTATTTGCAAGGAACAACATAATATGGCTTATGGTATTCTAGAGATGGTGACTTCACTTTATGTGCATGTATAGATTCAAATTGGACAAGAGATACTGATGACATGAAGAGCACTTTTGGTGGAGCTTTCTTTCTTAGAAAGAAATTGGTTTCATGGATCAACAAAAAATAGTCATGCATTTCTTTATCTACTACAGAAGCCGAATATGTTGCAGCAGCTACTAATTGCACTCAAGTCTTGTGGATTAAGGAAATGTTGAAGGATATCAAGGTAAATTGTAGTGATCTGGTAGTTATATATTGTGATAACTCTGCAGCTATTAACATGTATAAGAATCTGGTATTTCACTCTAAGACTAAGCATATTTAAATAAAATATAACTTTATGAAGAACAAGGTGGAAGAAAAGGAAGTCATATTGGTTTATGTGAACACTAAAGAGAAGATTGTAGATATATTCACTAAACAACTATCTAAGGAATCATTTGAGTATTTGAGAGACAAGTTAGGGGTATCTACCCCTTTGGTAGAAACTTAATTGATGGAGCACACCATCAGTCTGATATTCATTATCAGCTTTATCCTTAGCTTTGGGATGATGTAGTGGTGCTACTACTCAGGGGGAGTAGTCAGTTTTGAGATTCACGGAATTTTGATATCTATGTCATGTTTGGCATTGATGTCAAAGGGGGAGAGTTATATGTAAAAAATAATGTTTATAAGAGAGAGATTCAAATCAGTTTCAGATTGGACTACACTCCTCAAGGGGAGTTGCTAGGATTTTCTAGTTTTTCATTGTTATATCTTCTATGAGAAATGTTTGGCATTTCTTGGCACTTAGATGTTTCCTTTTTCACATCTAGCATTTCCATCAATGTCAAAGGGGGAGATTGTTGGCAATATGGAGGAATTGATTATGTGTTGCATTGATGTTTTGTCATTGATGTCAACACTAGTTGTTATGGCTCGTTACCGATAGACAGGTTTTTGTTACCTGTAGAAGAACTAGTGTTACTGGTAAGGGTTTAAGGTTTTACTAGCAGAGCTTTTACTGAGAATCTTTGACAAGATGCACAAGGGCTGCTAGTGTAGCTTCTATATGGAATTCAGGAAGCAAAAGGTGATCCTTGATCATGGCTTGACTGATTAGAGACATCACTTTGGCATGGTGGACCTAGATTAGGTCATGTACCTATCCAGGTTATGGACCAGTATAATGTTAACGTGTTCTCTACATGTTACTAGGATGTTTTATGATCGGTTAATGCTATTTTTGTCTAAAGCCGATATGGCATATCATTGTAATAGGGATGTATGTAATCATCTTATTGTAATATCTTTTAGGTGGTCGACCTAATTGGTTTAGGCCTTAGGGTTTGTATAAATTGTTGTAAGATCTCATTGTAGATCATAGGTATGGGAATAAAATATATGTCATGGTCGTGGAATGAAATATCATATGTGAAGGAGACTTGGTCGATCATAGGTGATTAAATTGAGTTTAAGTAAGAGATCAAAGGCCTTCGGTATTGAGCTTAACCAAGACTGTAATCAGGAATGGTAGATGCTATCTCTGGAAGTTCATTACTCTAGATTGTTGTCCAATTATCTTGAGGTGGTTATAACCTCTCTTTAGTTAGTGAGATTCCTTTGTAATGAGCAGTATGCTCTAGGCAGTGTGCCTTCCTGCATGTGCAGACCCCTTATTGTATCACATACTTTCTGTAGGTCATGGTGTCATGTGGTATGGTTGCATTGTGTTAATTCTCTATTTCATTCTTAAGTTTCATTGCTTATCGGTATCTGTTTCTGCTATTCTGGTATTCAATATTTATGAGCTCCAGTTAAAGGTTATAAAGTGGTTTGATTAATATAATTTGTTGACAACTGATTCACCCCCCCCCCCCCCCTTCTCAGTTTTCCACCAGTTATCCTAACAAAAATGTGTTGATAAACTCCAAGGGGATAGAGTTATGGTGTTGGATCCATTTGATGATGCTGCCACATGAATTAGGCTGATTCAATCACTATCTACTGTACATGGAGTCAACTTGCAAGGAATAAGAGATGCAAATGTAAATATTTTAAAGGTCACAAGTAACATACCTTTTTCTTACAAAGACAAAATAGAGGGAGTTGTCTAACTCAAAGAGAAAGAAGGAAGCCTCACATGGTGGCCACTAAAATATTTACAAAAAATGACATAGTTGATGTTTATCATGTACTAATAGTCAGACAATGTGGCCTGCTATTTTATGCAGTGGTTTGAATGTGTTGTTCAAGGAACTTTATCTTTAACAATATGTTTATTTCTCTATATTTATCATGGTGTATTTGCAAGAGTTGGAAACTTTTAGACTTTGACATTTTTTATTATATATATCATGATGTTGAATCAATCTTTTAATTCTAGCATGTTGTAGCTTGTTCGTATATGTAATATTTCTATTTGATTTTATGTTCTAGTTCAAGTTTATATTATGTTATTTTTGCATTATAAAATTTATGGTTTTTAATAAATTATTCATATTATGACTATATTTACTACCAGTTAACAAAACCTAGTAAATAAAAATGACTAAATATACTACCAAATGATGACAATTAATGATTACAATTAAATAAATGACCAGTTAACAACAATCAATTACTAAATTAATCACTAAATATATGATTAAATTACTAACTATATATATGACTAAATAAATCACTACCATGACTAAATAAATGACTAGTAAACAACAATCAATGATTATATTAATGATTAAATCAATTACTATATTAATGACTAAATCAATGACTAAATCAATGACAAAATCAATGACCAAATCAATGACTAAATAAATGACCAAATTGATCAATCAGAACAACCAATAAATGACTAAAATAGTTTAGTCATAAATTTGGTTGCATTATAAATGACTAGCAATAAACTATTAATGGTCACGTGACCAAGATTAGTCATTTATATACAATTTTTAGTAGTTTTTTTAGTCATATATTGTTGTGTTTTTACTAGTGATTGGATGTTCGTATGTGTGGATGTAGATTCTCTATCGCTTCAGTTCGTGTTTGGATTATTAGAGTAGATTATTATATTTCATGAGACTGCTTAGACATTATTGTATCATGTTTTATGAGATAGTCATACTTGTGAATTGGAGACTATGTATCTTGATGTAAAAAAATATTGTATTCATTTGTAATTGGGAATTGATTTAGTAGGTTATGATTATTATTCTTGTAGATGAAGATGTGGTTGTAATCCTTGTTGGACATATGATATATCTTAGATATTTATTATTCATGTGGCTGGAAGTTAAGTTAATGATGGAATAAATGATATTATTAGGATTACTAATATATGTATCATATGAATTGAAAATGGAAATAATGGTTTAGTTTTATATAGATTAAAGTATGGAAAATATTATGCTTCGAAAAAAATGGTTTAGTTTTGAGTTATATGATGTCATTGTATTCTTATGTTAAGTAATGACAGTGATATACCCTAGGGAATGATGATCTATGTGATGTTAGTTATTTCCACTTGAATACATATGTTTTTATGATCATGTTAGATTTGATTATATGTATGATTAAATGATGTTAAAAATAATGTTATGCGTTCATTTGAGTTTCATGTGTTGCGTTAGAGTATTTAAAAAAAAAATCTCTATTTGCATGTTAGATGGTTATATTTCTCTAGGGTATTTTGGTGGTCATTACATCTAGTATCAGAGCCCACATTCATACACTAGGTACTCTAGTTTCATGTGGGTCCCATTGTGCATAAAAATAGAGTTGTTTGATGTTTCTTTTGTTAGTTATCTTTCTTGATGGTAGTTACCATGTATTCTATCTTATAGATGTTTTGCATCTCGTTTAGCTAAGATGCCTCCTAGGGGTAGAGGTCATGGGTGAGATGGTCATATGGGTACTTGAAAAAATCCTCATCATTGGTTTTTGAAGAGGCTCATCGGGAGGAGAAACAACATGGCTACTAGGATGAAGGATTTCAGGGTGAGAATTAGTAGGTGTTGGCATTATGTGAACCGGTATCAAGACATAATGACATTGTATGTTGTCATTGATGTCAATATGCTAAAGAGGTGAGAACCGGAAAAGGAGAGAACCGGCATAACACTGTGAGCCGGCATTTGTACCAAAGTGAAGCAGTGTGCTTGTTCAAGGTGAACCGGCATATGGTTATGGGAAACCCGAACATGGAAGTGTTGTATGACTACCAGTTGGTAGTCTCAACTTCAAGGTTTCTGGTTGAAGTGCTTCAAGCCTGTGTGGCTCAACCAGTGACATTATGTGATGAGTTAGCATTGTAACGAAGAATAGATCATGTTGCCACATCAACCTTGTACACATAAAGGATAGTGCATGAAGGAGATTGTTCCTATCTACCTCAGGAATGTGTGAAGTCTATAAAACGGTGATAATGTGCGATGAAAATGGACAATGGAGAATGTCTTGAGATTGGATCAAGACTGGTGCAATTAATGCAGTGTTCTCAATGGCTAGGATTGAACCATTTGAATTCCTTAACCTAACAGGTTCAGGGTTTAGGGTTTATGCTACCGACCTATCTGTTTTCCTATAAGGTCGATGTTGTGTCTCTTTCTAAGGTTGTTGGCAAAAGTTGTGTGTGTGTATCCAAGAGAATTCTTGCCAGACAAAAAGGAGAGAAGTGATACCTGCATAGTGTAAGTGCAGAAGGTGAAGAGGAGCTTAAGCGGTTCTGCATTGGCATTGAGTGTTGTTACCAGACCATTGTAATACCTGTTGATCTCTAACCACCTCAACAATAGGAAAATCCCTTAACAGGGTAGCCTTAACAGGCTTGTTGTAAATCCTTTAACAGGGTAATTCAAAGCTATTGCGTTCAAAATCCTTTAGCTATTGAGTTCTTGAAATCCTCTAACAAGGTAACCTTTAATAGGGTTTAACCCTTAACCGGGTATTGTAGCCATCCCTTAACTGGGTGATCTCTAACAAGATCGGTTCCTAGCAGAACCTATTGTAATGTCTCTAACCCGACAAGGCTCCTAATAGAGCGGACTTTTAAAGAGTTCAAAAATAGCTTGTGGGTATTCATCCCCACCGTGGTTTTTCCCAGTTGGGTTTCCACATGAAAAATATGTGTGTCATGTGTGATGTTTTCCTATTGTCTGTCAAGCATATGATGGTTCTATGTTTTATGCCTGTCAATAAAACATGTTGAACTAGCTGTTATTATGATCTGATGATAGATTACCTGTTTATGCATAAGGGAGAAATGGTAGGGTAGTCTTGAGTTGAGTGAAAAACTAAGTGAGTAATCGGTTAATGCTTGTCTTAGTCATTCTTAGCTTTACCGGTTACACTCTGTTTCAAACCGGTGTCACTGTTTTCCAGTCATTTGAAGTGTCTGCTATCAGACCGGTTTAGGACTGTATTTTTATCTGTATTGATTTAGCTCCCCCTCTCAGTACCAGGTTAGTACTATTAGTTCATCATTGAGTTATCAATTGGTATCAGAGCATCCTCCAGGTCCTCTGTGCTATAAGCTTAACCGCTTGAGGTAAAGATCCCACTCTAATGATGAAGAGGGAAGGTCCAAAGTTTAACAGAGAAAATTTCAATATATAGAAAGACAGAATGAAGATATACATCAGAAGCATGGGTGCTCAACACTGGAGCTATGTTGAGACTGCCTATGTTGCTCCTACTGGTACCCTTACCGATGACCAAAAGAGAGAGATGCAGGAGAATGGGCAAGTCATGGAAGCCCTAATTAGTAGTTTATCTGACATTGAGTTTATTGATGTTCAAGATAAGGTAAATCCCAAAGAGGTATGGGATACTCTTGAAAATATCTATGGCGGTGATGAGCATGTAAAACAGGCTAAGGAAGAAAGCCTTAGAGGGAAGTTTGAAGATATACGGATGGTTGAAGGTGAGACCATCCAACAATATGGAATAAGAATCAAAACTATTGTTGGAGATATCAAGAGTGTAGGTGGTAAAATAGAAGATGCCACAGTGGTAAGCAAAGTCCTAAGATCCCTATTATCGGTCTATGCAATAAGGGTTGCTACCATTCAGGAGCTGAGATCAATAGACAAGACTAAGGTATCCCTGGACTCCATCATAGCAAAGTTGATAGCCTATGAGCTAAATAGTTTCAATGGCAGTGTTCAAAAGACTGAATCAGCTTTTAAAGCTTCGACAGTACCATCTAGAAAAGGAAAAGAAGCTAGCACTAGTGGTGAACCAAGACAGGGCAGAGAAATGGATGATGAGGAGATTCTGATGGCATTTGAAGCTCTCCTTTGTAGGAAACTTCCTAAAGGAACTGGCAAATACAGAGGTATGCTACCTTTGAAATGCTTTTCTTGTAACCGGATAGGACATATTGCTGTAAATTGTCCTAATGGTGACAACAAGGACAAACCGGAAAGGTTCAAGAAATTCAAAGGAGGGAACCGGAGAAACTGGTTTATGGTAGTTGATGAAGGTGTCATAGATGAAGAATCAGAGGATGAAGAAAATGAAGATATTGTGTTTGTTGCTGTCAAGGAAGATGTGTCAGACAAGAAGGCTCTTGTCTCCCGGTTTGATAATTCTAATGAGTGGATCATTGATTGTGGTTGTACTCACCATATGACTGGTGACCGGAGCAAGTTTCTATCCTTGGAGGAGTATGATGGTGGTGTGGTTTTCTTTGGCAATGATGCACCATGCATGGTCAAAGGTAGAGGGTCCATCTCTCTGAATGGAAAGAGTAGTGCTAACAATGTGTATTGGGTTGATGGTCTTAGACACAACCTTCTAAGTGTTGCCCAGCTGAATGACAGTGGCCTCACTCTGGAATTCAAGAATGGAGTTTGCAGAATCAAAGGAAAGAATGGTGAATTGGTGGCCACCGGCATGCAGACCAAAGGTAACTTATTTCATCTGATTGCAAATATAAGTACATGTCTTATGGCTAAATTTGATGATAGCTGGATATGGCATAGGAGACTCTGCCATGTAAACTTTGATAACATTGTGAAGGCTAGTAAGATCAAGGTAGTTAGAGGGTTGCCGGTGCTAAGAAAACCAGATAATACCTTGTGCAGAGAGTGTCAATTAGGGAAAATGTCTTCCTTAATCTTTAAAGGTAAATCTTTCAATGCTGACAACTTGCTTGATCTTGTGCATAGTGATTTGTGTGGTCCTATGAAAACTAGAAGTGTGCAGAGTGATAGGTGCTTCATGATTCTCACTGATGACTGCTCAAGAATGATGTGGGTCACATTCTTGAAAGACAAGTTTGAAGCCTTTATAAGGTTCAAAGCTTTTAGAGCATTAGTGGAGAAGGAAAGAGTTAAAAGGATCAAGTGCCTGAGAACTGATCAAGGAGGGGAATTCACTTCCGGTGAATTCAACAAGTATTGTGAAGAACATGGCATCAAGAGGCAATTGTCTGCCCCTCGGACTCCACAACAAAATGACCTAGCAAAGAGGAATAACCGGAATATGGTTGAAGCAGCTAGAACCATGTTGATTCAAGGAAAGGTAGCTCACACCTTTTGGAGAGAAGCGGTGAGCACTGCAGTCTACACAATGAACCGGGTACTCATCAAGAAAGGTAAGGATAAAACTCCTTATTATGAGTATTGGACCGGTAAGACACCTATGGTTAGCTACTTTAGAGTGTTTGGTAGCAAATGTTACATCAAGAGGAGTGAACACTAGAGAAAATTTGATGTGAAATGTGATGAGGGAAAATTCCTAGGATATTCCACCAAGAGCAAAGCTCTCAAGTGTTTCAACAACGGGACTCAGAGAATTATGGAATGCATCAATATAAGAGTTGATGAAACCTTTGAGAAAACTGAGGAAACCGGTAGTGAGCAAGTGGTAAACGAACCGGTTGCAACCTTCTGGGAACCAGTTGATAGCCAACCAAGTACCAATAACAATGTTCCTACACCGGCAAATGTAGATGCTAATACTGATGGAGATGGGGATGAAGAAGAAAAGCAAGAGGAATCTATCAAGACCATTCCTCGATATGTCAAGATGAATCATAATCATAAGCAGATCATAGGAGATAAGGATGCAGGAATCCTTACAAGAAAAAAGGTCAAAGAAAACTCATGTATGATCTCTGAATTTGAGCCTAAAACATTCAAAGAGGCATACAAAGATGAAGACTGGATCAAGGTAATGGAAGAGGAACTTGACCAGATAGAGAAAAATGGTACATGGTCTTTGGTACCCAGACCAGAGCATAAAAATGTCATTGGTACCAAATGGGTCTTCAGAAATAAGCTGAATGAGGATGACACAGTGATTAGAAACAAAGCCATATTGGTATGCAAAGGATATGCTCAAGAAGAAGGAGAAGGCTATGGAGAAACCTTTGCTCCTATAGCCAGATTGGAAGGGGTCTATATGCTTCTTGCATATGCAGCTTTCAAAGGTTTCAAAGTATCTCAAATGGATGTAAAATATGCATTCCTAAATAGTGTACTTTAAGAGGAGGTGTATATTGAGCAACCCGATGGGTTTGCCCTATCTGAAGATAGTCACATGGTATGTAGGCTACATAAAGCCTTATATGGACTAAAGCAGGCACCTAGGGCATGGTATGAACGTCTGCATTCCCATCTTGTGAAGATTGGATTTGAGAGAACAAGTGAAGATAGTAATATCTACTTGAAGTCTGAAGGAGATCAGATCCTGATCTGTGAGGTATTTGTTGATGACATTATCTTTGGTGGAGATGACAAGATGAGTCATGAGTTTGCAGATGAGATGAAGAAAGAATTTGAAATGTCACTCATAGGGGAGATTAAATTCTTCATTGGACTACAGATCTAGCAGATGAAGGATGGAATCTTTATCACTCAGTCCAAGTATGTCAAAGAGGTGTTGAAGACCTTTGGCATGGAAGATAGCAAACCGGTTGGTACACCGATGGTGACCGATTGTAAACTATCCAAAGAGGATGACTCAGCATTGGTTGATGAGAAGGAATATCGATCAATGATTGGTAAATTGCATTGTGTAGTGCATAGCAGACCAGATATTGCACATGTAGTTGGCATTACTGCAAGGTTCTAGAAAAGCCCAAGAGAATCTCACTTGGTTGCAGTCAAGTGGATTCTTAGGTATCTAAAGGGAACTGTTGACTATGGATTGTGGTATCCTTATAGCAAGGATTTCAACTTGAAAGTATACAGAGATGCTGATTGAGTGGGAAATATAGATGAATGGAAAAGCACAACCAATGGTGTATTCTTCCTCGGTGGTAGACTGGTTTCATGGATGAGTAAGAAGTAGAGTTGTATCTCTCAGTCTACAGTGGAAGTAGAGTATGTTGCAGCTTTCATGAACTACACTCAGACAATTTGGATGAAGCATGTATTGAATGGCTTCAAAGTTCCTATATCTAAACTGGTAAGTATATTTTGTGATAATACTAGTGCAATTAATATCTCCAAGAATTCGGTTTTACATTCTAGAACCAAGAACTTTGAGCTTAAGTATCATTTCTTGAGGGAAAACGTTCAGAACAAAGAGATTGCACTGGAGCATGTTTCTAGTAGGGAGCAGTTAGCAAACATATTCACCAAGCCTCTCCCAAAGACTACATTTATGTACTTAAGAGGTGAATTAGGGGTACTTCCCCTTCAGGAGGTGAACTAAAGGTATATGCTCCACATTAGTTAGGTATAACATAGTCAAATTTTTCTTCAGGATTGATGTGTTGGAGGATGCTACTCCATAGGGGGAGTAGCATAATGGAACAGGGCATCTTGTGCCTCCACTTTGGCATTGTTGTCAAAGGGAGAGAAGATGTGAAGTGAAGAAGATATCTGCAGAAATTGGGGGAGAAGATGTGAAGTGGAGAGATATCTTTGTATATTGCCATCAATGCCAAAGGGGGAGATTGTTAGCATTATGTGAACCAGTATGAGGACATAATGACATAGTATGTTGTCATTGATGTCAATATGCTGAAGAGGTGAGAACGGGCAAATGAGAGAACCGACATAACACTGTGAGCCAACATTTGTGCCAAAGTGAAGCGGTGTGCTTGTTCAAGGTGAACTAGCATATGGTTATGGGAATCGACACATAGAAGTGTTGTATGACTACCGGTTGGTAGTCTCAACTTCAGGGTTTCTGGTTGAAGTGCTTCAAGCCTATGTGGCTCAACCGGTGACATTGTGTGATGAGTTAGCATTGTAAAAAACAACAGATCATGTTGCCACGACATCCTTGTGCGCGTGAAGGATCTTGCATGAAGGAGATTGTTCCTATCTACCTCGGGAATGTGCGAAGTCTATAAAATGATGATAACATGCGGTGAAAATGGACGACGGAGAATGTCTTGAGATTGGATCAAGACTGGTGCAATTAATGTAGTGTTCTTAACGGTTAGGATTGAACTGTTTGAATTCCTTAACCTAACAAGTTTAGGGTTTAGTGTTTATGCTATCGACCTATCTATTTTCCTATAAGGTCGATGTTGTGTCTCTTCTTGAGGTTGTTGGCAAAAGTTGTGTGTGTGTATCCAAGAGAAGGGATACGTGATTCTTGCCAGACCAAAAGAAGAGAAGTGATACCTACAGAGTGTGAGTACAGAAGGTGAAGAGGAGCTTAAGCGGATCTACATTGGTATTGAGTGATGTTACCAGATCATTGTAATACCTAATCTCTAACCACCTCAATAGTTGGAAAATCCCTTAATAGGGTAGCCTTAACCGGCTTGCTGTAAATCCTTAAACAAGGTAATTCAAAAGTATTGAGCTCAAAATCCTTTAGCTATTGAGTTCTTGAAATCCTCTAACAAGGTAACCTTTAATAGGGTTTAACCCTTAACCGGGTATTGTAGCCATCCCTTAACCAAGTGATCTCTAACAGGATCAGTTCCTAGCAGAACCTATTGTAATGTCTCTAACCCGATAAGGCTCCTAACAGAGCGGACTTCTAAAGAGTTCAAAAATAGCTTGTGGGTATTCATTCCCACCATGGTTTTTCCTAGTTGGGTTTCCACATGAAAAATGTGTGTCATGTGTGATGCTTTTATCTTGTGATGCTTTCCTATTGTTTGTCAAGCATATGATGGTTCTGTGTTTTATGCCTATCAATAAAACATGTTGAACTAGTTGTTATTATGATCTGATGATAGATTACCTATTTATGCATAAGGGAGAAATGGCAGGGTAGTCTTGAGTTGAGTGAAAAACTAAGTGAGTAACCGGTTAATGCTTGTCTCAGTCATTCTTAGCTTTACTGGTTACACTCTGTTTCAAACCGGTGTCACTGTTTTCTAGTCATTTGAAGTGCCTATTGTTAGACCGGTTTAGGACTGTATTTTTGTCTGTACTGATTCACACCCCCCCTTCTTAGTACCAAGTTAGTACTATCAGTTCATCATTGAGTTATCAGTAGGGTGGTGATGCAATTCCATAATTGATTAATGTGCTTCAGGAGCTTCTTGGTTATTTGGGACTGAGGCATGAGCAGAATCGGCAAGAGGAGTCTCAACATTCTGGATGTATGGATAGAGTTGAGTATAAGGAGTGAGAGAAAGAATTCACATTCGCCTCAAAGGAGAGTTGATATAGTTCTAGATAAGAATACAATTTTAGTAGGTCATGAGAGATCTTCATAATTTTTGACCTCCTACTTTTGACAAATCTACCAGTGGGATGGAAGAAAAGACTTGGCTCTTGGATATGGGTAAGAGTTCTTCTATGCATCTATATAGCAGTAACACCAAGTCTAGGTGCGCTATTATGAATCTTTGTGACTTTTCTTCCACTTGGTGGCGTATGGAGGAGCAAAATTTGCACTTGGATATTGCGATAGTATCATGGGAGATGTTCTTAGAGAGGTTTCATACTCATTTATTATAAGATCTTTAGAGGCAAAGGAAGGTAGACGAGTTTCATGATTTGAGGCAGTTGACTATGTTAGTTGAAAATTATGAGCATAATTTATTCAAACATAAGCAATATGCAGGGATCATGGATGGTGAGGCTATGCTTGTGCAAAATTTTGTTAGAGTCCTTAATGATCGTATCAGTGGTGGAGTTCCAGTTTTCAAACCCAAGACTATGGAGGTAGTTGTAGAGAAGGCATGATTGGTTGAGGAGAATTTGACTTTGGATTTAGGAGGTACACGAGGTATGCAGATGGTTAGTGCTATAGATTTAGGATCAATTGTGAGAGGTGTGTAGTCGTAGGCATCGGGATTTGATAGGAGTTATCCTCTACCCTCCAAGAGTAGTTAACGATATTGGAAGAAGTATTTTCAAAGTCAGAATGCTGCTCATTGTGATAGGTCTCAATTAGTTAGGGATCATAGTAGGTAGCATGATAGGCGGTCTTTCCTTTCTCAATCAGCATAGAGTTCTCAACAAAGTTCTAATAGAGGTAGTGTTCAGCAGTCCAGTGCACACCCAATTAGTAGAGGTTTTAGTAGAGGAGGTTTCTTCTCTTGTGGTCAGTAGGCACATATTGCAGCTCATTGTCCTCAAAGGTCTACATAAATATCTGGTCAGAGGCTAGCTGTTTCAAAGCCTACAATAGGTGATTTAGGGAGATATCATTGAGTATTTGTGGAAGTTGACAACCATCAAGCTAAGAATCAAGGTACAATTGTGGTGACCATAGGTAAGATAGGTGGTATTTCTTGCTTAGTATTGTTTGATTCAGGTGCTCTAGATTCTTTCATTTCTCCATCTTTAGTAGAGAAATGTAGACTCACAGTAGAAAAGCAAGATGATAGATGGTAGGTTGAGTTAGCATTCAGTTCCAAGGTGGTAGTTGATTCCCTTGTTCATGGTTGTGTGTTGGATTTAGGAGTTTGTTCCACCATCATAGACCTTCATGTTCTTTCTTTGGGGTCCTATGGAGTTGTGTTGGGTATGGAATATTGGCTTGAGGCTCATCAAGCTAAGATTGATTGTCATGGAAAGAGGGTGTAATTCCTTGGTGATGATGGTGAGAGTGGAGATTGTAGGAGTGTAGACCTATTTCTCTTTGCATGATTACCACTATGCAGTTGAAGAGGTGTGTTCGATGGGGATGTCAGATGTTTGCAGTGGCAATGAATGATTTGGTTGATAGTGAGAGTCAAGATGATCTCTTTCATCGTCATCCTATTCTTCAAGAGTTTTTAGATGTGTTTCCTAATGAGATTTTGAGTATACCACCTAAGCGTGACATTGATTTTTGGATAGACTTAGTCCCTAGAACAAAGTCTATATCGAAGGACCCCTATCGGATGACCACTTAGGAGTTGAGTGAGTTGTAGTTGTAGCTAGACGATTTTCTAACTAAGCGATTTATTCATCATAGTGTTTCCCCATGGGGAGAACCACTGTTGCTTTTTAAGAAGAAGGATTGATCTCTTCACTTGTGTATAAATTATCGATAGTTGAATAAGGTGATGGTAAATAATCATAATCCTTTGTCAAGGATTGATGACTTATCTGATTAGATTATGGATGCTAAGGTCTTCTCTAAGATATATCTTAAGTCAAGGTATCACCAATTGCGGGTTCAAGAGGTAGACATTCATCAAATAATTTTTATACTCGTTATGGACAATATGAGTTTATAGGAGTTCCATTTGGGCTTGTTAATGTGTTGTTTGTATTCATGAGTTTGATGAATGGAGTATTCAAGACCTATCTTGATAAGATTGTACTTGTGTTCATTGATGATATATTAGTGTATTCACGGATTGTACAGGAGCATATGAGGCAGGTGTTGCAGTGCCTAAATGAGAATAGTTGTATGCCAATATGGCTAAGTGTGAGTTCTTTCAGACCAAGGTTATGTATCTAGGCTATGTTATTTTAGGAGAGGGTATTGCAGTGGATCCCTCTATGATTAAAGTGATCATGGATTGGCCGAAACCCACTAATGTTGACATGGTTCACAATTTTATGGGCCTTCTAGGATATTATCGTTGATTTGTTCAGGGTTATTCAAATATTTCTCATCCTATTACTTCTCTTCATAGGAAAGGGAAGAAGTTCATATGGTTAGATTAGTGTGAGGTAGCTTTCCAAATCCTTCAAGGAGAATTTGACTAGTGCACCTATTTTACTAGTGCTGGATCCAAAAGGCAATTTTTTGGTGTGCATGAATGCTTCTTTACAGGGTTTAGGAGCAGTTCTTATGTAGGATGGTCATTTGATTTCCTATGAGTCATGTAAACTCAAAGAGAATGAGTTGAACTATCCCACTTATGATTTAGAGTTAGCAACAGTTGTTCATACTTTGGTGAGATGGAGGAATTTTCTACTTGGGCAACGGTTTGAGTTGTATAGTGATCATCGCAATTTGTAGTATATATTCACTCAGCCAAACTTGAATGCTAGGTAGCATCGATGGATGGAGTTTATTCCTGGTTATGATTTTGAGGTTAAGTATATCTAGGGGAAGGATAATGTTGTGGTAGATGCTTTGAGTCACAAGAGGCATGAGGTATCAGTGTTGACTCTCAACATGGATTTGAGGAGTCAGATTCTTAGTGTTCTTCCTTTGGATGCTTGGCACCCAGAGGTTAGAGCTCAAAGATTGCTTCAGGGAGAGATCTTGAGGGGAGATTTGTAGGCTATTCATTGGAGTTAAATGTTCTTCTTCATTATTTGAGATGTATTTATGTTCCACCTTTAGAAGGTCTTCATGTTTTGATTTTGAGAAAGGCACATCATGCACCTTACTCGACACATCTAGGTGTCAAGAAGATGCACACAGATCTTTGAAATTTGTACCATTTGCTTTGTATGAGATGTAATATAGAGGATTTTGTGTCTCAATGTTTGGAGTGTCAGCATGTGAAGGTAGAGCATCAACATCCCACAAGTTTGTTGTAGTCGAACCTGGTTCCAGATTTCAAGTGGGATATCATATCGATAGACTTCATTGTTGGATTGCCTATGTCTTCTCATTGTCATAATGCTATCATGGTCACCGTTGATAGGATGACCAAAGTGGCACACTTCTCGCTAATCTAATCTTCCTTTACAATACTGATAATGGCTCGAATATTTCATGGAGGATATAGTTAGTTTGCATGGTATTCCTCATTGGATTATATCAAATCATGATCTAGTTAGTGTTCACTTCAACATTGTTGACTTCTCTTTAGCATGACTTAGGATCCCAACTAAAATTTAGTTCAGTGTATAATCCAAAGATAGATGGGCATACTAAGAGAGTAATCAGGTTTTAGAGGATATGCCTTTTCAAGTTTTGTATAGGTGACCTTGTTGTACACCTTTGAGTTGGGATCCCTTGGAGGGTACATTTCTCTTGGCACCATTGATGCTATAGGATATGGAGCAGATGGTGACTTATATTCAAGAGTATTTGATGGAAATACAAGATAGACATATAGAAAGTATGTAGATTCTCATTGTGTGGATTGACAGTTTTCAATGGGTGACAAGGTGTTTTTGAGGGTTCGCCCATGAAAGAGTTTTATTCGATATAGAAAAGGCTCTAAGTTGGCACCTCATTTTATTGGACCATTTGAGGTTTTGGAGAGGATTGGTCTTGTGGTTTATCACCTTGCCTTAGTGCCCAACTTTTTGTTAGTATTATGGATGTGTTGCATTGGTTTTATCATTGATGTCAACACTTATCCTTCTAGAGATCTTTGGTTATGTTGAACCAACACATTGTGTTCACCGGCAAGTTTAGTGACTTATTCACAGTCACCGATATATTGATCACCGGCGAGTTATATTGTTCATCGACACCGGGGATGACTTATTATCGTCTAGATATCACTTGGTTATGTTAAAGACATGGTTTGGACACTTGGTTTTGGTAATTTGGTTATTGGTCTAATCGGGTTGACATATTTGTTGTTATCGGCAAATTGGTCTAGGTTATGGACGGACATGCATTATCTATTCTAGATCAGCATGACACATTATGGAGATGATTTAATTAATTGGATATTGTTTTAATTGTATTAAGCAGACATGATGCATCACATCTTGACTTATCTGTAATTGATTTAATTGTAATATTCTTAGTGAGTTGACCTACACATTTGGTCTTAGTTTTTGGTATATATGTAAGATCTCATTTGTGAGATGAAAAAATATAGCATAGAAAGACAGTATATGGTTATGGTATTGTAGCATGGTATGTGAGACTATTGAAGATCATATGAGAAGACCATAGAGAAGGTTCAAGGAAGGTTTGAAGGTGATTATCAAAGCTTAACCGGTACTGAAGCCGGCATTGGAGATGCTACTTTGAGCAGTACATTATCATTGGATTTAATCATCCAATTGTAGTCAGTGTGACTCCTATTTTGTGATTGAGTGGTGAGCTTTAGGTGGTTGGACTTTCTACATGTGCATACGCCATTTGTATACACATACTATTTGCAGTAGTATCATCTGATTGTGGGTAAGATTTCCCACCATGGTTTTTCCCCTTACAGGGTTTCCATGTACAAATCTTTGTGTTATGTGTTGTGGATGTTGTTTCTCTTTCTATTATATGCATTGAGTTTCACTGGTATTAATATTAACTGCTAGTCTTTCTACCAGCATTAAGTTTGGTTTGCCAGTATTAAGTATCAAGTTTGATTAAGTTATAATTGGGATGAAATTAATTGACAACTGATTCACCCCCCCTCTTAGTTGCCTCTGGGTCCTAACAATTGGTATCAGAGCTAAGTCCTCTTTTTGCAGAAGTTTAACAACTTGAGCAGATTCTATGACAACTAACTTTTTCAAGAAGGACAGTCCAGAACTTGATGGAACTAACTATGGCATATTGAAGATCAAAATGGAGAAACATCTGAATTACATTGGAAGAGACATATGGGATGTTACTAAGAATGGATATGTTGGTCCTACACCAAATCAACCTAGTCCACCAACTTTGGGTAAGGATCAAGAGAATGATTTCAAAGCAAGAGAAGCACTCTTGAGCGCCTTGTCAGATCAGACTGATCTATTGCTAAAGCTATTTGCGATAAATTGGAGACATTCAATAAAGGAGATACCACAGTCAAAATTGCAAAAATGGAATGCTTCCAGGTCAGGTATGGAAATCTGAAAAATGGAAGCAGATGAAAGAATTTTTGCTTTTATGGAAAGGGTTAATGAAATTGTTTTGGGAACACAATGTTATGGAGGCTCCTTGAGTGAAGATGAAATTATTTCTAAAGTTCTAAGAGCATTGCCACCGGCATACAAAATGAAAGTAACTACAATTAATGAGTTGAGAACAATATCTCAAACATCAGTATCTAGAGATACATTGGTTGGAAAACTTTCAACATTTGAGCTTCAGGAATTTGGTCTTATTGCTACAATTAAGACAGATTTAGCCTTCAAAGCATCATCATCTACAACATCATCATCATCATCTAATAAATTTGATTGGAAAGCACTTTATGCAAGAGAACTTGAAGATATAAGAAGGGAAAATCAAGAACTGGAAGAACTTGAAGCACTATTTGCAAGGAAAATGCCTAAAGGTCCTATTGGAAGTAAGTATGAAGGTAAAGCACCATTTAAATGTTTTAACTATAATAAATTTGGTCATATGGCATCTAGTTGTCCTAATAGACATGCAAGATTGAGAGAAGAAGCTAAAAGAACATATAAGCCTACCCCTGAATATCAGAGATATAGATTTAAGAAGAATAGAGACAAATCATGTTACTATACTGATGAAGGAGTTATTGATGATTCTGATGAAGACTCTCCAAACAATAGATAGGCTTTTGTTGCAATAAAAGAAGATCAACCAACACCAATTGTTCCATCGGTAGAGCAGGGCCTAACAGGTACAATTGAAGAAAAGGATGAATGGATTATACATTCTGGATATTCACATCATATGATTGGTGATAAAACTAAATTCTTATCTTTTCAGGAATACAATGGGGGTCTAGTAAGATTTGGGGATGACAAAGCTTGTTTTATCACAGGAAAAGACCTTATATATTTTGATGGTAAGCACAATACTGACAACGTTTATTATGTTGAAGGTTTGAAGCATAATCTTTTTAGTGTTGGTCAATTAGTTGAAAAGGGATTTCAGTTACAATTCAAGAATGGTAAATGCAAAATCATGAATAGAACTGGTTTGGAGATTACAACCAGTAATCAGACTAGACATAATATCTTTCATTTGAATAATAGTGAAAAGACATTATTGATTGCACATATTGATGAAAGTTTTTTCTGGCATAAAAGACTTTGTCACGTGAATTTTGATTGCATTATAAAGATTAGTTCATCTAAGGCAGTAAGGGATTTACCTAAGATTGTAAAACATCTTAATCCAGTATGTAAGGAATGTCAAATGGGAAAGCAAGTTAGAACAACTTTTAAGAGTATTTCTGAGAAATCCAATAATGTTCTTGATTTAATTCATACTGACTTGTGTGGTCCGGCAAGAACAAGAAGTCTACAGGGATATAGATACTTTATGCTAATCATTGATGATTATTCTAGAATGTGTTGGTTTACTTTTCTCAGGGAGAAATCAAAAGCTTTTGGGAAATTCAAATTATTCAAGGCAATGGTAGAGAATGAAATCGATAAGAAAATAAAATGTTTAAGATCAGATCAAGCAGGTGAATTTACATCTAAAGAGTTTAATACATTTTTTGAAGTGAATGGAGTTAGAAGACAACTATCAGCAACCCAAACACCTCAGAAAAATGGAGTTATCGAAAGGAAAAACAGAACTATTTTGGACGCAGCTAGAAGCATGATATTAGAAGCAAATCTACCTCATGTGTACTGGAGAGAAGCAATGAATACAGCAGTTTATACTTTTAACAGAACACATCAAAGGTGAAACTCGTAAGACACCTTATGAACTATGGTTCGGTAATAGTCCTACTCTTAAATACTTCAAAATATTTGGAAGCAAATGCTACATTAGGAGAGATGAGCATATTGACAAATTTGATCCTAGAAGTGATGAAGGAATATTTCTTGGTTATTCATCTAAGAGAAAGGCATATATATGTTTTAATAAAAGATTGCAGAAAATCATTGAGAGTGCAAATGTGAAGATAGATAAACACTTTAGAGGAAAATCAAGGTCTATGGATTCTAAACCGGTAGTTGAGATGATCATAAATGAACCTATAAAGAGTGCACCGGTACAGAATGTGGATCCAATCACATCAGCATCATTAGAGAATTCCACAGTGACTGAAGAACAACAACAAGTGAACACACTCAGGTATGTAAGACTGACTCACTTTGAAAGTCAGATAATTGGGAATAAGTATCAAGGTGTTATGACAAGAGGAAGACTGGAAAATGAAGAGGTATGTTTAATTTCTCAAATTGAACCATCATCCATTATGGAGGCATGTGAAGATAAACATTGGATTAAAGAGCTATGCAAGATGAATTAGAACAAATTGAAAAGAACAATACATGGACATTGGTTCCCCAACCTAAAGACAAAAATGTAATTGGAACTAAATGAGTATTCAGAAATAAACTTAATGAAGATGGTAAGGTAATCAGAAACAAAACAAGATTAGTGTGTAAAGGATATTCACAGAAAGAGGGAATTGATTACAATAAAACCTTTGCACCGGTAGCTAGAATTGAGGTAGTCAAATTATTTCTTGCATTTGCAGCACACAAGAACTATGAAGTATATCAAATGGATGTAAAATGTGCATTTCTCAATGATAATCTTGAAGAGGAAGTTTACATTGAACAACCTAATGGATTTTCATTAACAAATGATAAAGATATGGTTTGCAGATTAAGGAAAGCTTTATATAGATTGAAGCAATCTCCTAAAACTTGGTATGCTAGATTGGACAAACATCTTTTGAAACTTGGTTACACTAAAGGTAATGCTGACAGCAACTTATATTTCAAAGTAACTAATGAAGACATCTTGGTTATTGAATTTTTTGTTGATGACATCATTTTTGGAGAAGAAGATGGATTATGTAAAGACTTTGCTAATAAGATGTAGGAAGAATTTGAAATGTCTATGATTGGGGAGATAAAATTATTTTTAGGATTGCAAATTTCACAAACTGATAAAGGCATACTCATATTTCAAACAAAGTACTTGAATGAACCAATGAAGAAATTTGGTATGAAAAACTCTAAACCAGTAAGTACTCCTATGACTACAACTGATAAATTGACATTGAAGGATGATTCAATTATTGTTAATCCGACAAGATACAAATATATGATTTGAGGTTTACTGTATTTGACACAAACAAGACTTGATATAATGAATGCAGTATGTATTGTTTCAAGATTTCAGAGTAATCCTAGAGAAAATTATGAATCAGCAGTGGAAAGGATTTTCCTGTATCTACAAGGTACAACAAATCATGGTTTATGTTATCCTAAAGATGAAAATTTTGATTTATGTGCATACACTGATGCAAATTGGGCAGGAGATGTAGATGATAGAAAGAGCACCATCGACAGAGAATTCTTTCTTGGTAGCAGATTGATTTCGTGGTTGAGCAAGAAACAAAGTTGTACATCATTATCAACAGCAGAATTAGAATATGTTGCAACAACAACTAATTGTACTCGGGTATTATGGATTAAGGAAATGTTGAAGGACATAAAGGTAAAATGCAAAGAACCTATAATCATTTACTGTGATAATTCAGTAACAATTGATATATCTATGAATTCAGTATTTCACTCTTCGGTATTTCACTCTAAAACTAAACATGTTTCTATCAAATATGATTTTCTGAAAGAGAATGTTGAAGCAAAAGAAGTGAGATTGGTCAAAGTGAATACTAAAGAGCAAATTGCAGATATCTTTACTAAGCGTTTGCCTAAAGAAACTTTTGAATATCTCAGAGAGAAGCTTGGGGTTATACCCTCATAGGTAGAGACTTAGACAATTGATGACTGGCATCAAACGGATAGAATTAACAAAGAAACCTTTTTCCAGCTTTGATGGAGGGGAGCTACCTCTCAGCGGGAGTAGTTGGTTATAACAATTGGTTCTATGAATTGGGTGTATCTAGTATTTGTATTTCTTTGGTATTTGATGTCAAAGGGGGAGAGATATCTATGGAAAAACATTATCCTCTGAGGAGAGATTATTCTTTGGGGGAGTGATATATGCTCTCTGCATTTGTATTTTGATTTCTGGTATTGATCTATTCGGGAGATTATTGGTTTTTGGTTTTTGGCACTTAGATGTTTTTTCATCTTGTGTTGCCATCAATGCCAAAGCGGGAGATTGTTGGTATTACAGATGTGTTGCATTGGTTTTGTCATTGATGTCAACACTTATCCTTCTGGAGATCTTTGGTTATGTTGAACGGGCACATTATGTTCACCGACAAGTTTAGTGACTTATGCACAGTCACCAGTATGTTGTTCATTGGCAGGTTATATTGTTCACCAACACCAAGGATGACTTGTTATCATCTGGAGATCACTTGGTTATGTCAAAGACATGGTTTGGACACTTGGTTTTGGTAGTTTGGTTATTGGTCTAATCGGGTCGACATATTTGTTGTTACCGGCAAATTGGTCTAGGTTATGGATCGGCATGCATTATCTATTCCAAATCAGTTATGGAGATGATTTAATTAATTGGATATTGTTGTAATTGTATTGAGCCGACATGATGCATTGCATCTTGACTTATGATAATTGATTTGATTGTAATATTCTTAGTGAGCCAACCTACATATTTGGTATTAGGTTTTGGTATATATGTAAGATCTCATTTGTGAGATGAAAAAATATAGCATAGAGAGACGGTATATGGTTATGGTATTGTAAAATGGTATGCGCAAATATTGAAGATCATATGAGAAGACCATAGAGAAGGTTCAAGGAAGGTTTGAAGGTGATTATTAGAGCTTAAACGGTATTGAATCCAGCATTGGAGATGCTACTTTGAGCAATACATTATCATTGGATTTAATCATCCAATTGTAGTCAGTGTGACTCCTATTTTGTGATTGAGCAGTGAGCTCTAGGCAGTTGGCCTTTCTGCATGTGCAGAACCCATTTGTATACACATACTATCTGCATTAGTATCATCTGATTATGGGTAAGATTTCCCACCGTGGTTTTTCCCCTTATAGGGTTTCCACGTACAAATCTTTGTGTTATGTGTTGTGGATGTTGTTTCTCTTTATTTTACATGCATTGAGTTTCACCGGTATTAAAATTAACTACTAGTCTGTCTACCGACATTAAGTTTGGTGTACCGATATTAATTATCAAGTTTGATTAAGTTATAATTGGGATGAAATTAATTGATAACTGATTGACCCCCCGCCCCCCCGGTATTAAAATTCATTGATAGTCTATCTAATGGCATTAAGTTTGGTTTACCGGTATTAATTATCAAGTTTGATAAAGTTATAATTGGGATGAAATTAATTGACAACTGATTCACCCACCCCCACCACCCCTCTCAGTTGCCTCCAAGTCCTAACAATTGGTATCAGAGCTAAGTCCTCTTTTTCAGAAGTTTAACAACTTGAGGAGATTCTATGGCAACTAACTTTTTCAGGAAGGACAATCTGAAACTTGATGGAACTAACTATGGTATATGGAAGATCTAAATTGCATTGGAAGAGACATATGGGATGTTACTAAGAATGGCTTTGCTGGTGATACACCGAATCAACCTAATCTACGAACATTGGGTAAGGATCAAGAGAATGATTACAAAGCAAGAGAAGCACTCTTAAGCACCTTGTCAGATCAGCAAATCATAGGATTATCAAATCGATCTACTGCTAAAGCTATTTCCAATAAATTGGAGAAATTGAATGAAGGAGATACCACTATCAAAATTGCAAATTTGAAATGCTTCTGGGTCAGGTATAAAAATCTTAAAATGGAAGAAGATGAAAGAAGTTTTGCTTTTATGGAAAGGGTTAATGAAATTGCTTTGGGAATACAATGTTATGGAGATTCGCTGAGTGAAGATGAAATTGTTTCTAAATTTTAAGAGCACTGCCATCGGCATACAAAATTAAAGTAACTACAATTAATGAGTTAAGAAAAATGCCTAATACATTAGTATCTAGAGATTCCTTGGCTGGAAAACTTTCAACATTTGAGTTTGAAGAATTTGGTCCTGTTGCTACAATTAAGATAGATTTAGCCTTCAAAACATCATCATCTGTAGCATCATCATCATCATCTGATAAATCTGATTGGAAAGCACTTTATGCAAGAGAACTTTAAGATATCAGGAGGAAAAATGAAGAAGTAGAAGAACTTGAAGCACTATTTATAAGGAAAATGTCTAAAGGTTCTATTGGAAGTAAGCATGAAGGTAAAGCACCATTTAAATGTTTTAACTACAATAAAGTTGGTCATATGGCATCTAGATGTCCTGATAGACATGCAAGATTGAGAGAAGAAGCTAAAAGAACATATAAGCCTAACCCTGAATATCAGAGATACAAATTTAAGAAGAATAGAGACAAATCATGCTACTAGGTTGATGAAGGAGTTACTGATGATTTTGATGAAGAACCAACAGGCAATGGATGGGCTTTTGTTGCAATAAAAGAAGATCAAGCGACACCTATTGTTCCACCAGTAGAGCAGGGTCTGACAGCTAAAATTGAAGAAAGGGATGAATGGATTATAGATTTCAGATGTTCACATCATATGACTGGTGATAAAACTAAATTCTTATCTTTTCAGGAATACAATGGGGGTCTAGTAAGATTTAGGGATGACAAAGCTTGTTTTATCAGAGGAAAAGACACTATATATTTTGATGGTAAGCACAATACTGACAATGTTTATTATGTTGAAGGTTTGAAGCATAATCTTTTGAGTGCTGGTCAATTAGTTGAAAAGGGATTTTAGTTACAATTCAAGAATGGTAAATGCAAAATCATGAATAGAACTGGTTTAGAGATTGCAACCAGTAATCAGACTAGAGGTAATATCTTTCATTTGAATAACAGTGAAAAAACATTCTTGATTGCACATATTGATGAAAGTTGGTTATGGCATAAAAGACTTTGTCATGTGAATTTTGATTGCATTATAGAGATTAGTTCATCTAAGGCAGTAAGGGATGACCTAAGATTGTAAAACCTCATAATTCGGTATGTAAGGAATGTCAAATGGGAAAGCAAGTTAGAACAACTTTTAAGAGTATTTCTGAGAAATCCAATAATGTTCATGACTTAATTCATACTAACTTGTGTGGTCCAGGAAGAATAAGAAGTCTATAGGAAGATAGGTACTTTATGCTAATCATTGATGATTATTCTAGAATGTGTTGGGTTACTTTTCTCGGGGAGAAATCAGAAGCTTTGGGGAAATTCAAATTATTCAAGGCAATGGTAGAGAATGAAACTAGTAAGAAAATCAAATGTTTAAGATCAGATCAAGGAGGTGAATTTACATCTAAGGAGTTTAATACATTTTGTGAAGTGAATGGAGTTAGAAGACAACTATCAGCACCCCAAACACCTCAGAAAAATGGAGTTGTGGAAAGGAAAAATACAACTATTTTGGATGCAGCTAGAAACATGATATTAGAAGCAAATCTACCTCATGTGTACTGGAGAGAAGGAGTGAATACAACGGTTTACAATTTTAATAGAGCACATCAAAGGTGAAAATGGTAAGACACCTTATGAAAAATGGTTTGGTAATAGTCCTACTCTTAAATATTTGAAAATATTTGGAAGCAAATGCTACATTAGGAGAGATGAGTATATTGGCAAATTTGATCCTAGAAGTGATGAAGGAATATTTCTTGGTTATTCATCTAAGAGAAAGGCATATATATGTTTTAATAAAAGATTGCAGAAAATCATTGAGACTGCAAATGTGAAGATAGATGAACACTTTAGAGGAAAATCAAGGTTTATGGATTCTGAACCTGTAGTTGAGATGATCATAAATGAACCTATAAAGAGTGCACTGGTACAAAATGTGGATCCAGTCACACTAGCATGAACATAAAATTCCATAGTGACTGAAGAACAATAGCAAGTGAACACACCTAGGTATGTAAGACTGAATCACTCTAAAAGTCAGATAATTGGGAATAAGTATCAAGGTGTTATGACAAGAGGAAGACTGGCAAATGAAGAGGTATGTTTAATTTCTCAAATTCAACCATCATCCGTTATTAAGGCATGTGAAGATAAACATTGGATTAAAGCTATGCAAGATGAATTAGAAAAAATTGAAAAGAACAATACATGGACATTGGTTCCCCAACCTAAAGACAAAAATGTAATTGGAACTAAATGGGTATTCAAAAATAAACTTAATGAAGATGGTAAGGTAATCAGAAACAAAACAAGAATAGTGTGTAAAGGATATTCACAAAAAGAGGGAATTGATTACAATGAAACCTTTGCACCGGTAGCTAGAATTGAGGCAGTCAAATTATTTCTTGCATTTGCAGCACACAAGAACTATGAAGTACATCAAATGGATGTAAAATGTGTATTTCTCAATGGTGATCTTGAAGAGGAAGTTTACATTGAACAACCTAATGGATTTTCATTGAAAAATGATAAAGATATGGTTTGCAGATTAAGGAAAGATTTATATGGATTGAAGCAAGCTCTTAGAGCTTGGTATGCTAGATTGAACAAATATCTTTTGAAACTTGGTTTCACTAAAGGTAATATTGACAACAACTTATATTTCAAAGTGACTAATGAAGACATCTTGGTTATTGAATTTTTTTTTGATGACATCATTTTTGGAGAAGAAGATGGATTGTGTAAAGACTTTGCTAATAAGATGCAGGAAGAATTTGAAATGTCTATGATTGGGGAGATAAAATTATTTTTAGGATTGCAGAGTTCACAAACTGATAAAGGTATATTCCTATGTCAAACAAAGTACTTGAAGGAACCACTAAAGAAATTTGGTATGAAAAACTCTAAACCGGTAAGTACTCCAATGACTACAACTGATAAATTGACATTGAAGGATGATTTAATTATTGTTAATCTGACAAGATACAAATTTATGATTAGAGGTTTATTGTATTTGACACAAACAAGACCTGATAAAATGAATATAGTATGTATTGTTTCAATGCAGTAATCCTAGAGAAAATTATGAATCAGCAGTGGAAAGGATTTTCCGGTATCTTCAAGGCACAACAAATCATGGTTTATGGTATCCTAAAGATGAAAATTTTGATTTATGAGCATACACCGATGCAAATTGGGCAGGAGATGTAGATGACAGAAAGACCACCACCGGTGGAGCATTCTTTCTTGGTAGCAGATTGATTTCATGGTTAAGCAAGAAAAAGAGTTGTACATCATTATCAACAACAGAATCAGAATATGTTGCAGCAGCAACTAATTGTACTCGGGTATTATGGATTACGGAAATGTTGAAGGACATAAAGGTAAAATGCAAAGAGCCTATAATCATTTACTGTGATAATTCAACAACAATTGATATATCTAATAATTTGGTATTTCACTCTAAAACTAAACATGTTTCTATCAAATATAATTTTATGAAAGAGAATGTTGAAGCAAAAAAAGTGAGAATTGTCTATGTGAATACTAAAGAGCAAATTGCAGATATCTTTACTAAGCCTTTGCCTAAGGAAACTTTTGAATATCTCAGAGAGAAACTTGGGGTTATACCCTCATTGGTAGAGACTTAAACAATTGATGATAAGCATCAAACTGACAGAATTAACAGAGAAACCTTTTTCTAGCTTTGATGGAGAGCTACCTTTTAGGGGGAGTAGTTGGTTATAACAATTGGTTCAATGAAATTGTTGTATCTGGTATTTATATTTCTTTGGCATTTGATGTCAAAGGGGGAGAGATTATTCTTTGGGGGAGTGATATATACTCTCTGCATTTGTATTTTGATTTCTGGTATTGATCTATTTGGGAGATTGTTGATTTTTGGTTTTTGGCATTCTATTTTGGCACTTAGATGTTTTTTCATCTTGTGTTGCCATCAATGTCAAAGGGGGAGATTATTGGTATTATGGATTTGTTGCATTGGTTTTGTCATTGATGTCAACACTTATCCTTCTGGAGATCTTTGGTTATGTTGAACTGGCACATTATGTTCACCGGCAAGTTCAGTGACTTATACATTGTCACCAGGATATTCTTCATTGGCAGGTTATATTGTTCACCGACACCGAGGATGACTTGTTATCATTTGGAGATCACTTGGTTATGTCGAAGACATGGTTTGTACACTTGGTTTTCATAGTTTGGTTTTGGTCTAATCGGGTTTACATATTTGTTGTTACCAGAAAATTGGTCTAGGTTATGGACCGGCATGCATTATCTATTCATGATCAATTATGGAGATGATTTAATTAATTGGATATTGTTGTAATTGTATTGAGCTGACATGAAGCATCGTTTCTTGACTTAACTGTAATTGATTTGATTGTAATATTCTTAGTGAGCCGACCTACACATATGGTATTAGGTTTTGGTATATATGTAAGATCTCATTTGTGAGATGAAAAAATATAGCATAGAGAGACGGTATATGGTTATGGTATTATAATATGGTATGTGTGAATATTGAAGATCATATGAGCAAACCTTAGAGAAGGTTCAAGGAAGGTTTGAAGGTGATTATCAGAGCTTAACCGGTATTGAATCCAGCATTGGAGATGCTAGTAGTACATTATCATTGGATTTAATCATCCAATTGTAGTCAGTGTGATCCCTATTTTGTGATTGAGCAGTGAGCTCTAGGCAATTGGCCTTTCTGCATGTGTAGACCCTATTTGTATACACATACTATTTGTTGTAGTATCATCTGATTATGGGTAAGATTTCCCACCATGGTTTTTCCCCTTACAGGGTTTCCACGTACAAATCTTTGTGCTATGTGTTGTGGATGTTGTTTCTCTTTTTGTTATATGCATTGATTTTCACTGGTATTAATATTAACTACTAGTTTGTCTACCGAAATTAAGTTTGGTTTAACGGTATTAAGTATCAAGTTTGATTAAGTTATAATTGGGATAAAATTAATTGACAACTGATTGAACCCCCCCCCCCCCCTCTAAGTTGCCTCGAGGTCCTAACAATTGGTATCAGAGCTAAGTCCTCTTTTTTCAGAAGTTTAACAACTTAAGGAGATTCTATGGCAACTAACTTTTTCAGGAAGGACAGTCTGAAACTTGATGGAACTAACTATGGTATATGGAAGATCAGAATGGAGACACATCTAAATTGCATTGGAAGAGACATATGGGATGTTACTAAGAATGTCTATGTTGGTGCTACACCAAATCAACCTAATCCACCAACATTGGGTAAGGATCAAGAGAATGATTGCAAAGCAAGAGAAGCACTCTTGAGCACCTTGTCAGATCAGCAAATCATGGGATTATCAGACTGATCTACTACTAAATCTATTTGGGATAAATTGGAGACATTGAATGAAGGAGATACCACTGTCAAAATTGCAAAACTGGAATGCTTCCGGGTCAGGTATGAAAATCTAAAAAATGGAAGTAGATGAAAGAATTTTTTCTTTTATGGAAAGGGTTAATGAAATTGTTTTGGGAATATAATGTTATGGAGTTTCCTTGAGTGAAGATGAAATTGTTTCTAAAGTTTAAGAGAATTGCCACCTTCATACAAAATAAAAGTAACTGCAATTAATGAGTTGAGAACAATGCCTAATACATCAATATCTAGAGATACCTTGGTTGGAAAACTTTCAGCATTTGAGCTTGAGGAATTTGGTCCTATTGCTACAATTAAGATAGATTTAGCTTTCAAAACATCATCATCTGCAACATCATCATCATCATCTGATAAATCTGATTGGAAAGCATTTTATGCAAGAGAACTTGAAGATATCGGGAGGGAAAATGGACTGGAAGAACTTGAAGCGCTATTTGCAAGGAAAATGCCTAAAGGTCCTATTGGAAGTAAGTATGAAGGTAAAGAAACATTTAAATGTTTTAACTACAATAAAGTTGGTCATATGGCATCTAGATGTCTTGATAGACATGCAAGATTGAGAGAAGAAGCTAAAAGAATATATAAGCCTAACCCTGAATATCAGAGATACAGATTTAAGAAGAATAGAGACAAATCATGTTACTATGTTGATGAAGGAGTTATTGATGATTCTGATGAAGAATCGATAGACAATGGATGGGATTTTGTTGCAATAAAAGAAGATCAAGCAACACTTACTGTTCCACCGGTAGAGTAGGCCCTGGCAACTAAAATTGAAGAAAGGGATGAATGGATTATAGATTTCGGATGTTCACATCATATGAATGGTGATAAAAGTAAATTCTTATCTTTTCAGGAATATAATGGAGGTCTAGTAAGATTTGGGGATGACAAAGCTTGTTTTATCAGAGGAAAAGGCACTATATCTTTTGATGGTAAGCACAATACTAACAACGTTTATTATGTTGAAGGTTTGAAGCATAATCTTTTCAGTGTTGGTCAATTAGTTGAAAAGGGATTTTAGTTAAAATTCAAGAATGGTAAATGCAAAATCATGAATAGAACTGGTTTGGAGATTGCAATCGATAATCAGACTAGAGGTAATATATTTCATTTGAATAACAATGAAAAGACATTCTTGATTGCACATATTGATGAAAGTTGGTTATGGCATAAAAGACTTTGTCATATGAATTTTGATTGCATTATAGAGATTAGTTCATCTAAGGTAGTAAGGGATTTACCTAAGATTGTAAAACCTCATAATTCGGTATGTAAGGAATGTCAAATGGGAAAGCAAGTTAGAACAACTTTTCAGAGTATTTTTGAGAAATCCAATCATGTTCTTGATTTAATTCATACTGACTTGTGTGGTCCGGAAAGAACAAGAAGTCTACAAGGAGATAGATACTTTATGCTAATCATTGATGATTATTCTAGAATGTGTTGGGTTACTTTTCTCAAGGACAAATCATAAGCTTTTGGGAAATTCAAATTATTCAAGGCAATGGTAGAGAATGAAACCGGTAAGAAAATCAAAAGTTTAAGATCAAATCAAGGAGGTGAATTTACATTTAAGGAGTTTAATACATTTTGTGAAGTGAATGGAATTAGAAGACAACTATTAGCACTCCAGACACCTCGGCAAAATGGAGTTGTCAAAAGGAAAAACAGAACTATTTTGGATGTAGCTAGAAGCATGATATTAGAAGCAAATCTACCTCATGTGTACTGGAGAGAAGTAGTGAATACAACGGTTTACTCTTTTAACAGAGTTCACATCAAAGGTGAAACTAGTAAAACACCTTATGAACTATGGTTTTGTAATAATCCTACTCTTAAATACTTCAGAATATTTGGAAGTAAATACTACATTAGGAGAGATGAGTATATTGGCAAATTTGATCTTGGAAGTGATGAAGGAATATTTCTTGGTTATTCATCTAAGAGCAAGGCATATAGATGTTTCAATAAAAGATTGCAGAAAATCATTGAGAGTGCAAATGTGAAGATAGATGAACACTTTAGAGGAAATTCAAGGTCTATGGATTATGAACCGGTAGTTAAGATGATCATAAATGAACCTATACAAAGTGCACTAGTACAAAATGTGGATCCAGTCACACCGACATCATCAGAGAATTCCACAGTGACTGAAGAACAACAACAAGTGAACACACCCAGGTATGTAAGACTGAATCACCCTAAAAGTCAAATAATTGGGAATAAGTATCAAGGTGTTATGACAAGAGGAAGACTAGAAAAAGAAGAGGTATGTTTAATTTCTCCAATTGAACCAGCATCTGTTATTGAGGAATGTGAAGATAAACATTGGATTAAAGCTATGGAAGATGAATTAGAATAAATTGGAAAGAACAATACATGGACATTGGTTCTCCAACCTAAAGACAAAAATATAATTGGAACTAAATGGGTATTCAAAAATTAACTTAATGAATATGGTAAGGTAATTAGAAACAAAGAAAGATTAGTGTGTAAAGGATATTCACAGAAAGAGAGAATTGGTTACAATGAAACCTTTGCACCGGTAGCTAGAATTGAGGCAGACAGATTATTTCTTGCATTTGCAGCACACAAGAACTATAAAGTATATCAAATGGATGTAAAATGTGCATTTCTGAATGGTGATCTTGAAGAAGAAGTTTGCATTGAACAACCTAATGGATTTTTGTTGACAAATGATAAAGATATGGTTTGCAGATTAAGGAAAGCTTTATATGGATTGAAGCAAGCTCCTAGAGCTTAGTATGCTAGATTGGACAAATATCTTTTGAAGCTTGGTTACACTAAAGGTAATGTTGACAAAAACTTATATTTCAAAGTAACTAATGAAGAAATCTTGGTTATTGAATTTTTTGTTGATGACATCATTTTTGCAGGAGAAGATGGATTGTGTAAAGACTTTGCTAATAAGATGCAGGAAGAATTTGAAATGTCTATAATTGGGGAGATAAAACTCTTTTTAAGATTGTAGATTTCATAGATTGATAAAGGTATATTTATATGTCAAACAAAGTACTTGAAGGAACCACTGAATAAATATGGTATGAAAAACTCTAAACCGGTAAATACTCCTATGACTACAACTGATAAATTGACATTGAAGGATGATTCAGCTCATGTTAATCCGACAAGATACAAATATATGATTGGAGGTTTACTGTATTTTACACAAACAAGACCTGATATAATGAATGTAGTATGTATTGTTTCAAGATTTCAAATTAATCCTAAAGAAAATCATGAATCAGCAGTGGAAAGGATTTTTTGGTATCTACAAGGCACAACAAATCTTGGTTTATGGTATCCTAAAGATGAAAATTTTGATTTATGTGCATACATCGATGCAAATTGGGCAGGAGATGTAGATGACAAAAGGAGAACCACCGATGGGCCATTCTTTCTTGGTAGCAGATTGATTTCATGGTTGAGCAAGAAACAAAGTTGTACATCATTATCATCAGTAGAATCAGAATATGTTGCAACAAAAACTAATTGTACTCAGGTATTATGGATTAAGAAAATGTTGAAGGACATAAAGGTAAAATGCAAAGAACCTATAATCATTTACTGTGATAATTTAGCAGCAATTGATATATCTAATAATTCAGTATTTCACTCTAAAACTAAACATGTTTCTATCAAATATAATTTTCTGAAAGAGAATGTTGAAGCAAAAGAATTGAGATTGGTGTATGTGAATACTAAAGAGCAGCTTGTAGATATCTTTACCGAGCCTTTTCCTAAGGAAACTTTTGAATATCTCTGAGAGTAGCTTGGGGTTATACCCTCACCGATAGAGACTTAGACAATTGATAATTGGCATCAAACCGATGGAATTAACAGAGAAACCTTTTTCCGTCTTTGATGGAGGAGAGCTACCTCTCAAGGGGAGTAGTTAGTTATAACAATTGGTTCTATGAATTGGTTGTATCTTTTATTTGTATTTCTTTGGCATTTGATGTCAAAGGGGGAGAGATATCTATGGAAAAACATTATCCTTTGGGAAGAGGTTATTCTTTGGGGGAGTGATATATACTGTCTGCATTTGTATTTTGATTTCTGGTATTGATCTATTCAGGAGATTGTTGGTTTTTGGTTTTTGGTATTCTGTTTTTGCACTTAGATGTTTTTTCATCTTGTGTTGCCATCAATGCCAAAGGGGGAGATTGTGTTGCATTGGTTTTGTCATTGATTTCAACACTTATCCTTCTAGAGATCTTTGGTTATGTTGAACTTGTTAGACACAATGCACCACTAAGAGGGGGAGCGGGTGAATCAGTGGTTCTCAAATCTCTTTCCCTTTTTCAATCCAATGTGAGCATACCAATTGATAGATTTATCTCAATGAAGACTTACCGGTTATGGAGGAGACTGAATTAAATGAAAACACACTCATAAGGGGACATCACATAACGCCGATATATACGAGAAAAACCGAAGATGGGAAAAACCTCGGTAAGCAATGTTGTTGGAGTCTACTTCTCCAATCCAGCCTCACAATAAACATAGTTACAAAGTTTATGGCACCAACCCAAGGATAACCAACCCCTACCTGATTTACGAGCTATAACCCAAAGGAGCACCAACCCCTGACTTTAGGGTTCCAACCTAAGGAGCTACAACCCTTGCACCAAGCTACAACTCAGTGTTCACAATGTAAACATCAAATATATAAGTAGTTATCTTGTTACAAGTGAATCTTGCAACCATTATACATATCTTACTTTGTCGGTGAGATACCTTCTCTACTTCACCAACCCACTTCTCTATTGCTCTTCACCTACTACATCTCTGCTGGTAAGCCCTACCAGTTTATCTCTCTTCTGAATTTCTCTCACTGTATCTCCTCCTCACCGCTCTTCTCTTCACTGATTCAACTCTCTGTCGGTTCTCTAGATGTCTTCTCTACAGTCTCCTTTACCTCTGTTCTATCGGTATGAATACTACCAGTTCTTCTCTCCAACCGGTTGAATGCTTCAACTAGGTTATCTCTTACTCCCACTCTCTTCACAGATGCTTGTTGAGCACTTGGCTAATTTTCTCTTACTTGCAGAAGTCTTCAACTTTGAAATCACACAATATTCTTATGTTCAACAACAACAAAACATTCTCTTCGATCCCCACACTTATAGCCAGGTTTTCCCCCAAAAAACTAATTCAAAATCCAAGCGGTTAGGATTTTCTCACCATCCTCAAGGCAAACCAAATCCAATTAGTTCTTGCATGATCTAACCTTTCTGACATCTGATTGCACAACTCTACCATATTTGCATCTCCTTAGATCACGCCTTCCATCTCTGGCAACTTGATTTTTACCCTAATAGTTGATCCCTTGGTCAATCACAAAAGAACTATCATGTTGTTTCCTCTGTCACCTCTATCTTCTCAATCACTCTTAACTAACTCGTAGTTGTCTTCTAGACCTCGAGCCTCAAACCCCTACAATAGCTCTGCAACATGTCCCATGATTTGAGTTACTTCTCATTAAAGTTGACCAACCCTGCAACAACCTTGTCGATGTACATTCCATATTTTATCCATGTGCATGTTCACCATGTTGACTGCATGTGGCATCCATATCAACTAACTGCCAACTTGGCACTTCATGTTGGTCCAAATGGAATTACCGACCAGCCACTCAACTAGTTCCTCTTTCCTTTTGATTCATTAACCTCGTCAGTACCTCACACTGTACCGGTAACCTTATCATATCTTCATTTTGCACCTTGCTCATATTACCAGTGAGTTTTACATACCAATTATCACTCTTGATGATACCAGTCATCATCCTTCACTAGACTCCTTCATCAGTCAGACTATTCTCCTCTGACTATAGATACTCAGTCGGTTTGTCTGAATGACAAACACACCACTCTTCTGTTGTATCAGCATCTCAACATGCCTTCTCTGTCGGTCTAGTGCATAACCCTAATCTCATGCACTTAAGGCATTCCCTCAATTTACCGATGGAACTAGAGTGATCCTTCAAGTCCTTGCCTTTACCTATTTACTCTTATCCCACCAAACTATAATGCACTTTAATGCATATAGGGGATAAGCTCCACTTACTTGGTGGAGAAACACCTTGGCATCTGCTCATGTGAGCTCCATATTTGTGCAGCATATCTTCAAACAGTCATATGTGAATCGGTGTGAGCACATACACTATCAATCATTGCTTCTCATGATGACTGCATCTTCATCCGATGGGAGTCTTGTTGTTCTGCAACCTCACAACATATCGGTGATTTGTTCAATCTTCTCTTCTGGTGTGAATGCAATTCAGATAACATTCTACCTCTTTATCATAAACAGCTGCTCAAACACCTCTCTATCTCATCACACAAGTCGGGCATTAACTTGGGTGCAGGTGACTCTTGAGGTCATCTTCCTTACCGATGTTCTGCAACACAAGGTGATATCCAAGATATCACATCCCGTACTCCTTCATAACAGTGTTGCACATACATCTCATCTACCGGTGGTCATCCCATGCCGGTTGACATCAATGACAACACAATGCCAATAGAACCGACACATTATGTTCACGGGCAAGTTCAGTGACTTATGCACAGACACCGGTATATTGTTCATCGACAGGTCATATTGTTCACTGACACTAAGGATGACTTATTATCATCTGGAGATCACTTGGTTATGTCGAAGACATGATTTGGACACTTGGTTTTGGTAGTTTGGTTATTGGTCTAATCGGGTTGACATATTTGTTGTTATCAGCAAATTGGTCTAGGTTATGGACCGACATGCATTATCTATTCCAGATCAGCACGACACGTTATGGAGATGATTTAATTAATTGGATATTGTTGTAATTGTATTAAGCTGACATGATGCATCGCATCTTGACTTATCTATAATTGATTTAATTGCAATATTCTTAGTGAGCCGACCTACACATTTGGTCTTAGGTTTTGGTATATATGTAAGATCTCATTTGTGAGATGAAAAAATATAGCATAGAGAGATGGTATATGGTAATGGTATTGTAACATGGTATGTGTGAATATTGAAGATCATATGAGAAGACCATAGAGAAGGTTCAAGGAAGGTTTGAAGGTGATTATCAGAGCTTAACCGGTACTAAATCCAGCATTGGAGATGCTACTTTGAGCAGTACATTATCATTGGATTTAATCATCCAATTGTAGTCAGTGTGACTCCTATTTTGTGATTGAGGAGTGAGCTCTAGGCGGTTGGCCTTTCTACATATGTAGACCCCATTTGTATACACATACTATCTGTAGTAGTATCATCTAATTGTGGGTAAGATTTCCCACCATGATTTTTCCCCTTACAGGGTTTCCACATACAAATCTCTATGTTATGTGTTGTGGATGTTGTTTCTCTTTCTGTTATATGCATTGGGTTTCACCGGTATTAATATTAACTATTAGTATGTCTACCGGCATTAAGTTTAGTTTACCGATATTAAGTATCAAGTTTGATTAAGTTATAATTGGGATGAAATTAATTGACAACTGATTCACCCCCCCTCTCTTAGTTGCCTCCATGTCCTAACACTTTTCTCGCATCCATGATGTGTTTCATGTATTAGTTTTGAGGCCATATTTTCCTTGTGTGACCCATATTTTGGATTGGAATGCCTTGTAGGTAGAGCATGAGAAACTTTCTTTTGATCCTGTGTGCATTTTATAGAATTGGGGATTGACTCTTAGGGGTTGCAACATAGAGCAGGTAAGGGTCCAATGGGACTTGAATGATGATTCTGCATTGACTTGAGAGAATGCAGTGCAGATGAGAGATATTTTCCCCTATTTCTTCTTAGGCTTCCAAGAGTAAGCCTAGGCAAAGGGAGGGAGGATGTAATGTCCCTCCCTGATTCATCTTTCTTTTATGCATCGATATACTTGCTTATAGTTTTTAATGGTGTTTTGGTTGATACTTATGGCCTTATAAATATGTCACAAATGCTTATAGTTGATGATAGACATTCTATTTTGATATTTGATACATTATGGTTATATGGATGATGATATATCTTGGATTATTATGATAGTTGGACTTATATATTGGTGAAATTTATGCACTAATTATTCATATGTGGATTATATTGTTTATGATGTTATGGTGGCATCTCATTAGTGCTAATCCCACTTCATGATTATATTGGATGAGATGATGCTATGGTTGTGATTGTTTTCTACTATATCCGTGATAGAGACAATGTCATACCACTCGTCACGAGTATGATATAAAATTAGGATTCTCTCTCACCTATCTGATTATTTTTTTATTTATGCTATTGTATACATTGTCTTGTTCTTATTGGTTATTGCAAGATTGCAAGTACTAGACATCAACTCCACCCGATCTCATAGGGTTGAGTGTGTCTTTAATCGCAATGGCAAGTTGATTGGAGGAGACGAGATTTCCTTCTACACACTCTAGGTTTAAGTTGGTACCATGTGAGTTTAGTGTCTTGGCATGAGTCATCTTGTTAGCATCATGTGGGATGGTGTTCAACCCTATGTCGGGTTGCCTTGTGGTATTGTGTTTATTAATTAATTGATTTATATAGTTTATTTATATTAAATTAAATTAATGGATGGAATCGATATTTAAATATTAATGTGTATTTTAATATTGAGGATTTATTATTAATTAAGTTTATTTGAGCATTTATATTTATTGAGCTTTTGATTTATTATTTATTTATTTATTTATTATTTGTTGTTGATTTTATATTATTGTGTTTTGTGGCTTTATATTTATTTGGGCACTATATTTAATTATTCTCATGGTTTATTTAATTATTGGTTATTCTTATTATTATTTCCTTTTTACTAATTTGATTTATTATTTATCTTACCTACCCTTCTATATTATTGGTTGTGAGATTTGGAATTAGAGATATTAATATTTAATTATTATTGTACCTCAATTTTGGGCATGATAGGTATGAAATATTATATTTTTGATTGGATGGGAGATTGTATAGTTTTTGGATTAATTTTTATGAATGTAGCTTTATGAGAATTCTCAGGGGTTATTCTATTGAAGAAATTTTTTCATTGTTGTGAGATTTTGGATTTTTCGCTTTGGATTTGGATGTGGAAATTGGAGTTTGGATTTGGACTACGCTTCTTCAAATTTCATAGACCATTTCTTCTATTACTAGGTGGGAGGTTTTATCCTTCTTCACATTTTGTTTTTGAACAATTACCTATGAAAAGATTGTCTATAGGAAGGAGTTGGGAATTTGTTGGAAAATAATTTAATTATAAAGTTTTATAAACATAATACCTAGGGGTTGTTGTATTTCTATGGTTATTGTTCTTGTTGTTTTTTCCATGAGTGGATTTTATTATTACCTTCCTATGCATTGCCATGAAATGGTATGTATTTGTTTGGGAATCTCTGGCTTCATTGTTTACTATACCTTAGGTGAATTTATAATTGAGATTATTTATCTTGCTTTCAGAGGCTTACTGGCTTGAAGATTTGATATTTTGCTTTGTCGGAAGAGCTTCTTGTGTTGTATTGAGAGACTTATGTTTAGTGGCTTTGGCTTGTTTATTGCATTGTTGATTGATCCTTTAGATTATTTTCTATATTGTGCCCCTATTTGGTTGAAATCGACATTGTTTTGATGGCCTTAATGTTCTTTTAAAATTAATCATAAATTTGGTTTCCATCTCTAAGACTTTTGTGTCTACTGTGAATGCACTAAAGCTTTTCTGCATATGTGCTAGTTTATCTAGCAAATGTGCTACCCTATTGGGTATATGCACTAGTTTGTTTGGCACAAACACTACAAAACTAAGTGTATGCACTAATATGATTTGTATAAGCACTAAACCACTAGGTATATGCACTAATTGTCTAAATGTATGTGTTGTAGGGTTGAGCATGTGTGCTAACCTATTATCTTTATGTGCTAAATTGTTGAGAAGAAGCACTGAACTGATTTATGGGTGTATTAAATTGTTATGCGAATGTGTTGTATCATTTTGTATATGTTCCTATTTGTTGTCTTTTATTTCTGAGCTAATTTTAGTTTTTTGTGTTGACTTTTATAAATCCGTCCTTTGTACTAGAGGTTGTATTTCAGCTTCCTTGTGATTTTTTGAGATGGATTATGTGTTTTGAGATGGTTATTTGACTATTTTTATGGTTTTGATAAGATAGATTTGCCTTGCTGAGGATGTTTGTATTATTTTATGACTGAGGAAGAGGGATCATGACATGCTCATGATTATTCACTTTCTATGAGGCTCTTGATTACACTTTGTGATTTGGCATTATGGCATTTTGGATATTGATTCATATTTGAATAGTTATATGTGGATGTTGTTATGTGGATTTTAATGGGCCTCCTTATTATTGATATTGTATTGTTGTTTACCCTATGGTCTTGGAACATGGTTAGGGGGAGTGGGCTTTCATGAGTTAGTCGGGGTCATGTCAGAACATGCCACCAAGAGGTTCCTTGTAAGGATACTTGTGAGCCTAGACTACCAAGATCTTATTGAAAGTTTTCTTGTATAATCAAATGATAATATTAATAAATAATTAGATGGGTTGGGTATTTAGGATTCATCTAATCAAGATAATAAATTTGGTTTTGGTGCTCCATCTCATAGCCCTTGAGTGGAGACTCGACATGAGCTTGGGAAGGCCATGGAGATGGCAAACCAAACTCCCTTAATTTTCACATAGGTGGAGATGGTTATACTTGTTTGTTAGGGGTTCCAGGGTAGAGACTCGTGGATCTGTTGGATTGTTGGCATTGCCAAAACCGGTCAATCTAGAGAACCGGTATATGTGCTAAGGTTTGTCATTGATTTCCAACACTTACTGGTGAAGACACTAACCGGTGAAGTGGTATAGGTAGAGTGGTGTTGCTTTTCAGTAAGAAAAAGTGATGAATTACAATACATGGAAACAACATTGGTATTGAATGATCAAAGGTTCAATCATCTAAAGGAAAGATAAACTAAGCCAACCGGTCTATCATTCAAGAAGATTGGTCACTTTGATGATGGTGAAGTCACAAAAGGTGACTTAGGCAACAAAACTTATTTGTTTAAACAAACCAGTAACTCATTGGTAATCAAGGGAAGAGACTTGGTGCTATCACAACAAACCGGCAATCAAAGGACGAATTGGTAATATAGAAGTGCAATGGTATACTAGTACACCGGTATGACAGAAGGAAGACAGGTGATCACCATAAATCTCATAGCGGTGATTGGCTATTCAGTTGCGGTGGCAAAGGATGAGTTGGTGAGCTTGTGTCTATGCCAAATCATATGTCGGTAAGGTCAACTTTCAGTTATCATGCAGTCAAGCATGATTACATGCGGATTTTCTGGTTCGCACTTATTTGGCTGAACACGACTCAGAAGTTTCTATATTTGGGAGATGCAATGGCAGAATTGGCTGAACACTTGGCAAAATTATTGTAATGCACATAGAGAAAGAGTGGGAGATGAAATATTCTAAAATCCATGAGTGGTTTGATTGAGGGAATGTCTGAAGGCATCAACATAAAATGTATAAAGTGTTCTTGAAGTTCATTCAAAAAGTTTTGATCATAAAATGTGCAACAAGGAGATCTTGTTGAAGGCGATCCAAAGTAAAGAGAAGAGAGAAAGGAAGTGCTAAGAGGTGTTAGCATAGGAGAGTGTGTTTGAAGTAGATCGACTAAGTGCAGAGTCGAGATACAGTGAACCGACAGAGTGCAGAGACAAATATCAAAGGACCGACAAAGTGCAGAGCCGAAGGTTACGGGACTGGCAGAGTGTAGAGCCAAAGGTCTGAGGATCGGTAGAGTGTAGTGCCGAGGGGTAGGTGACCGGATGAGTGAAGAGCTGAAGGTGTAGGAAGGAAACCAGTGTGTATTGAGTGTGATGCATATTGAGATCTGATCAAGCTATTAGTAGCTAATTCAACAGATCATCCATCTGTTGCTTTTTAAAAACTGCAACATAAATTCCTTAACTGGGTGGACTTTAACAGGTCCCTATTGTAAAATCCCTTAACCGGGTGACGTCTTAACTGATGTTCTATGTCCTCTAACTAGGCTACCCTTAACAGGGTAAAGGCACTAACTAGCCTTGATCAAAATACCTTAACCGGGTGGCACCTAACAATGTCTTTGTAATCTCCTAATAGGGATGGCTCCTCATAGGGCATACTTTAGAAGAGTACAAATTTTGTGAGTTCCTACTCACACCGTGGCTTTCTCCCTTTTAAGTTTCCATGAGATAACTCCTTGGTGTCAGTGTCAACTTTTCATGCTTGTATATTTTACTTCAGTGATTAAGTATATTGTTGGATTTTAGATGAATGCAAATTTAAGATAAAAGTTAAATTGTGAAATTTTGATTAAGTGTTGATTCACCCCTTCCCTCTCAGCACCGGTTGGGGCTAACAATTGGTATCAGAGCATCAAGTCCCTAGAATCAAAAGAAGCTTAATTGACTCAAGGAGAGATCCAAGATGATGCATAAGGAGGTTCCTAAGTTCTCTAAGGAGAATTACACCTTATGGTGTGGAAGAATGAAACTTTATCTAAGATCCCTAGGTGAAAACTATTAGAATCATGTGATCACTTAGTACAATGAACCTTCGGGGACTCTTACTCCAGACTAGATCAAGGAAAGGCAAGATAATAGTGTTGCTATGGATCTGATTGTTAGCACTCTTTCAGATAATGAATTTATCGAGGTACAAGATTTGAAATCAGCTTTTCAGATATGGAATAAGCTGAAGATGGTCTATGGGGGAGATCCCCATGTTCAAAAGGCCAAAGTAGATAGCCTAAGAGGAAAATATGATGAGATGAGAATATAGGAAAGTGCAAACATAGAGCAGTATAGTAAGAGGATAAAGGATGTAGTAAACTCCATTAAAAGTGCAGGAGGAAAGATCGAGGAGGATGATGTGGTTAGCAAAATCCTGAGAAATCTGCTACCACAATATGCCATAAGGGTCTCTATTATCCAGGAGCTTAGATCCTTGGGAATAGTCAATGTAACTCTCAACTCACTAATCACTAAGTTGACTTCTTTTTAGTTGATCAATTATGATAACAACATACCAAAGATTGATGTTGCTTTCAAAGAATCCATGATGCATGCACCAACAAGGAGAAGGAAAGAAACCGGTAGTAGTTCTACTACCAGAATCGGCCATTCCCATGAGAGTGGCAATATTCTCTCTAAGGAATAGGAGAAAGATGAAATTGAAGCTCTATTGGCAAGAATATTGCCAAGAGGTAAAGGAAAATACAAAGGTAAACTACCCTTAAAGTGCTTCTCCTATAACAAGATAGGTCATATTGCTTCAAGATGCCCTGATAATGATAGAGAAATGAAGGATAGTTTCAAAAGCTACAGGGACAAAAGAAATAAGCAATGTTATCTTGTAGAAGAAGGAGTCACTAATGAAGAATCAGAGGGATCTAATGGAGATGGCATTGCATTTGTGGTAGTCAAGGAGGACAGCACAAAGGAAGGAGATATGACATTGATTTCTAGCACAAACATGTGTGGAGAATGGGTGATCGACAGTGGCTACAGTCACCACATGATTGGTGATAGAAACAAATTCCTCAGCATGGAGGATTGCAATGGAGGAACGGTGAGATTCGGAAATGATGCCCCATGTGTTGTAAAAGGTAAGGGGTCTATAGCCTTGAATGATAAGACAAATTGTCATGATGTCTATTGGGTAGAAGGATTAAAATATAGTTTGTTAAGTGTTGCACAACTTAACAATAAGGGTTACCGGTTAGAGTTCAATGAAGGGATATGTTAAATAAATGGCAAATCTGGAAGTCTAATTGCCACCGGTAAATAGTCAAGAGGCAATTTGTTTCATCTAGACACCACCATAGGCAATTGTCTAGTGGCTAAGGTTGAAGATAGTTGGTTGTGGCACAAAAAATTGTGTCATGTTAAATTTTATAGCATAGATAAACTCAATAAGGAAAAATCTATCAAAGGTATGCCTGACATAGTAAAACCTGAAAAATGCTATGTGCAAAGAGTGTCAACTAGGAAAGTTGACTGGGTCCAATTTCAATAGTAAAACTTGTTGGTATTATGGATGACTTTGTCATGTGTTGCACTGGTTTTGTCATTGATGTCAACACTTATCTTTTTGGAGGTCTACATTATTGATTTGGCACTTTGGTTATATTGGTTTATTGTTGAACCGGCACATTGTGGTCCCGACATGGATATTGGCTTATGCACAGTCACCGGTATATGCTTCAACGGTAGGATATATGGTTCACCGACAATGATGATGACTTGTTACCATCTGGAGATCATTTGGTTATATCGAAGACATGGATTGGATGTATGGATTTGGTGTTTTGCTTATTGGTCTAATCGAGCTCACATATTTGCCTTTACCGATAGATAGGTCTAGGTTATGGACTGGTACAAGATATTATGTTCCAGATTAGCATGACACATTTTGGAAATGGTTTACTGATAGGATAATGTGTAAATGTATTGAGGTCGACATATTGTATCACATCAATACTTATTTGTAATTGATTTAAATAATAATATCTTTAGTGAGCCGACCTTATCGTTTGGTCTTAGGTTTTGTATAAATAATTGTGAGATCTTATTGAAGATCATATTGTGAGTGTGTGTGAATATTGAAGATCATTGTAGAGAGAAAATAAGCAAATCCTTGTGTGAATCACACAAATATTATCTGAAGGTTGAAGGAAAGGTTATGAAGGTGTTTGGCACTCATGGTCAGAGCTTAAACCGGTACTGAATCCAGCATTGCAGATGCTATTCTGAAGCAATACATTGTTATTAGATTTAACCATCTAATTGTAGTCAGTGCGACTCCTATTTTGTGATTGAGCAGTGAGCTCTAGGTGGTTGGCCTTTCTACATGTGTAGACCCCATTTTTGTATTCGCTTATTATCTGCAGTAGTATCATCTAATTGTGGGTAAGGTTTCCCATCGTGGTTTTTCCCCTTACAGGGTTTCCACATCAAAATCTCTGTGTCATGTGTTGTGAATGTTATTTCTCTTTTTGTTTCATGCATTAAGTTATATTGGTACTACTATAACTGTTAATCTATTTTACCGGCATTAAAGTTTGTTTTATCGGCACTAAGTTTAAGTTGGATTAAGTTGTTTTGGGTTGTAGTTTATTGACAACTTATTCACCCCCCCCCCCCCTCCCCTCTCAGTTGTCCTTCTCAATTCCCAACAATTCGTATCAGAGCCTAATCCTCTTTTTGTAGAAGCCTAACAACTAGAAGAGATCCTATGGCAACAAATATTTTTCATGAAGGACAGTCCTAAACTTGATGGAACTAACTATGGTATATGGATGGAAACACATTTGAACTGAATTGGAAGAGATATATGGGATGTTACAAAGAATGGCCATGTTGGTCCTACTCCGAATATCCCTCATCCACCAACATTGGCTAAAGACTTGGAGAATGATTGCAAAGAAAGAGAAGCACTTCTGAGCGCATTATCAGATCAACAAATAATGGGATTATCGGACAGATCTACTACAAAATCCATTTAGGATAAAATGGAAACATTGAATGAAGGAGATACCACTATCAAGATTGCAAAACTGGAATGTTACCAGGTCAGGTATGAAAATTTAAAAATGGAAGAAGATGAAAGAATTTTTGCATTTATGGAAAGAGTTAATGAAATTTTTTTAGGAATACAATGTTGTGGAGGATATTTAAGTGAAGATGAAATTGTTTCTAAATTTTTAAGAGCATTGCCACAGGCTTACAAAATTAAAGTGATTGCTATTAATGAGTTGAGAACAATGCCTAATACATCAATTTCTAGAGATACTTTGGTTGGAAAAAATTTTGCATTTGAGCTTGAAGAGTTTGGTCCTGTTGCTACAGTCAAAACTGATATAGCTTTCAAAGAATCATCATCATCATCATCGTCATCATCATCATCATCATTAGACAAATCTGATTGGAAAGCACTTTATGCAAAAGAACTTGAAGAACTTGAAGCACTATTCGCAAGGAAGATGCCTAAATGTCCAACAGGAAGTAAAATGTTTTAATTGAAATAATGTTGGTCATATGGCGTCTAGGTGTCCTGATAGACATGCAAGACTAAGAGAGGAAGAAAAAAGAACATATAAACCTAACCCTGAATAACAGAGATACAGATTTAAGAAAAACAGAGATAAGTCCTGTTACTATGCAAATGAAGGTGTTACAGATGATTCAGATGAAGATCAAGCAGATAGTGGATGGGCATTTGCTGCAATAAAAGAAGATCAACCGGCACTTATTGTCAAACTGGTAGAATAGGCATTAGCAGTGAAAATTGAAGAAAAAGATGAATGGATCATTGATAGTGGATGCTCGCATCATATGACTAGTGATAAAAGCAAATTCTTATCTTTACAGGAAATTCATGGAGGTCTAGTAAGATTTGGAGATGACAAAACTTGTTTAATCAAAGGAAGAGGTACTATATCTTTGGATGGTAAGTATAATACTGACAATGTTTATTATGTTGAAGGTTTAGCATAATATTTTGAGTGTTGGTCAGTTAGTGGAAAAAGGATTTCAATTAAAATTCAAGAATGGAAAATGCAAAATCATGAACAGAACTGGATTGGAAATTGCAACTGGTAATCAGACTAAAGGTAATATCTTTCATTTGAATACCAGTTATAAGGCATGTTTGATTGCACACATTGATGAAAGTTGGTTATGGCATAAAAGACTCTGTCATATGAATTTTGATTGCATTGTAAAGATCAGTTCAACTAAGGTAGTAAGGGATTTACCTAAGATTGTGAAGCCTCATAATCCAATATGTAAGGGATGTCAAATGGGAAAGCAAGTTAGAACAACATTCAAGAGCATTTCTGAGAAATCCAATAATATTCTTGATTTAATTCATACTGATTTATGTGGTCCAACAAGAACAATAAGTCTTCAGTGTGATAGATACTTTTTGCTAATAATTGATGATTATTCTAGAATGTGTTGGGTTACTTTTCTCAAGGAGAAATCAAAATCTTTTGGAAGATTCAAGATATATAAGGAAATGGTAGAGAATGAAACCGGCAAGAAAATCAAATGTTTGAGATCTGATCAAGGAGGAGAATTTACATCTAGGGAATTCAATTCATTCTATGAGGAGAATGGAATCAAAAGACAACTATCAGCACCCCGGACACCCCAGCAGAATGGAGTTGTGGAAAGAAAGAACAAAACTATACTGGATGCAATAAGAACCATGATGATGGAAGCAAATCTACCTCATGTGTACTGGACATAAGCAGTGAATACAACAGCTTATACTTTCAATAGAGTTCACATCAAAGGTGAAACCGGTAAGACCTCTTATGAACTATGGTTTGCTCATACTCCTGCTCTTAAGTATTTCAGAATATTTGGAAGCAAATGCTATATTAGGAGAGATGAGTCTATTGACAAATTTGATCCTAGAAGTGATGAAGGAATATTTCTTGGTTATTCAACTAGAAGCAAGGCATATAGATGTTATAATAAAAGATTTTTGAAAATCATTGAGTACTAATGTGAAGATAGATGAACATTTTAGAGGAGATTCAAGATTTGTAGAACTGATAGTAGAAATGATTATTAATAAACACAGATCGGACCGATACATAATAAAGAACCAGTCACACCAGCATCATCATAAGAAAACTCAAATGTGACTGAAGAACAACATCATGTGAACGTAAATCAGAATAAACCCAGGTATGTAAGATTGAATCATTCAGAAAATCAAATAATTAGAAATAAAAATCAAGGTGTTATGACTCGAGGAAGATTGGCAAATGGAGAGGTATGTTTAATTTCTTAAGTTGAACCAGCATCAATTGTTGAAGCATGTCAAGATAAACATTGGATAAAAGAAATGGAAGAAGAATTAGAACAAATTGAAAAGAATAATACTTGGACATTAGTTCCCCAGCCTAAAGACAAAAATGTAATTGGAACTAAATGGGTATATAGAAATAAACTTAATGAGGATGGTGAAGTAATCAGAAACAAAGCAAGATTAGTTTGTAAAGGTTATTCATAGAAAGAAGGAATTGATTATAATGAAACCTTTGCACCGGTAGCCAGAATTGAAGTAGTTAGACTATTTCTTGCATTTGCAGCTCATAAGAACTATAAAGTTTATCAGATGGATGTAAAATGTGCATTTTTGAATGGAGATCTTGAAGAAGAAGTTTACATTGAACAGCCAGATGGATTTTCATTAACAGATGATAAGGATATGGTTTGCAGGTTAAGGAAAGCTTTATATGGATTGAAGCAAGCTCCCAGAGCTTGGTATGCTAGATTGGATAAATATCTTTTAAAGCTTGGACACACAAAATGTAATGTTGACTTTAAATTATATTACAAAATCACCAATGATGGCATTTTGGTTATTGAAGTATTTGTGGATGATATCATATTTGGAGTCGAAGAAGAGTTATGTAAAGACTTTGCTAACAAAAGGCAGGAAGAATTTGAAATATCTATGATTGGTGAGATAAAAAAATTCTAGGTTTGTAGATTTCTCAAATAGATAAAGGTATATTCATATGTCAAACAAAATACTTGAAGGAACTTTTGAAGAAATTTGGAATGGAAAACTCTAAACTGGTAAGCACTCCTATGACTACAACAAATAAATTGACATTAAAGGTTGATTCGGCTCCTATTAATCCGACAAGGTACAAATATATGATTGGAGGATTACTGTATTTGACACAAACCAAACCTGATATAATGAATGCACTGTGTATTGTTTCTAGATTTCAAAGCAATCCTAAATAAAATCATGAATCAACAGTTAAAAGGATTTTTTGGTACCTACAAGGCACAACAAATCTTGGTTTATGGTATCCTAAGGATGAAAATTTTGAGTTATGTGCATATAAAAATGCAAATTGGGCAGGACATGTAGATGACAAAAAGAGTACCACTGGCAATGCATTCTTTCTTGGGAGAAGATTAATTTCATGGATAAGCAAGAAGCAAACTTGTACATCATTATCAACAACAGAAGCAAAATATGTTGCAACAACAACTAATTGCACTTAGGTATTATGGATCAAGCAAATGTTGTAGGATATCAAGGTAAAATGCAAAGAACTGATAATTATTCATTATGATAATTCAACAGCAATAGATATATCAAAGAATCCAGTATTTCACTCTAAAATAAAGCATGTTTCTATTAAGTACAATTTTCTGAAAGAGAATGTTGAAGCAAATGAAGTGAGATTGGTTTATGTGAATACTAAAGAGCAAATTGCTGATATTTTTACAAAGCCTTTGCCTAAGGAAACATTTGAATATCGCAGAGATCAGCTTGGGGTAATTTCCCCACCAGCAGAGACTTGAATGATGAAGATTGGCATCAAACCGGTAGGGACTAACAACTAAATCTTTTTTCGGTCTTGATGAAGGAGAGCTACTGCTCAGGGGGAGCAGTTACTTGTATGTCATGTTTTGATTCTTAACTGCTTTGGCATTTGATGTCAAAGGGGTAGAGATATCTATGGAAAAACATTGTACTTTGGGGAGAGATGTATTTTTGGTTTTGATTTATGTTTTGGCACAAAACTTTGATTGATCTATTTTAGGAGATTGTTGGTTTTTGGCATTCTATTTTTGGTACTTAGATGTTTTTCCATCTAGTGTTGCCATCAATGCCAAAGGGGGAGATTGTTGGTATTATGGATGACTTCGTCATGTGTTGCATTGGTTTTGTCATTGTTGTCAATACTTACCTTTCTGGAGGTCTACATTATTGATTTGGCACTCTGGTTATATTAGTTTATTGTTGAACCGATACACTGTGGTCCCGACATGGATATTGGCTTATGCACAGTCACCGGTATATACTTCACCGGCAGGATATATGGTTCACTGATAATGATGATAACTTGTTATCATCTGGAGATCATTTGGTTATGTCGAAGACATGGATTGGATGTAGGTGTTTTGCTTATTGGTCTAATTGAGTTCACATATTTGCCTTTACCAACAGATAGGTCTAGGTTATGGACCGGTACAAGATATTATGTTCCACATCAGCACGACACGTTTTGGAAATGATTTATTGATTGGATAATGTGTAAATGTATTGAGGCCAACATATTGTATTGCATCAAGACTTACTTGTAATTGATTTAAATGTAATACCTTTTGTGAGAGGACCTTATCATTTGGTCTTAGGTTTTGTATAAATAATTGTAAGATCTTATTGAAGATCATATTGTGAGTGTGTGCGAATATTGAAGATCATTGTAGAGCAAAAATAAGCAGATCCTTGCACGAATCATGCAGATATTATCTGAAGGTTGAAGGAAAGGTTATGAAGGTGTTTGGCACTCATGGTTAGAGCTTAAACTGGTATTGAATCCAACATTGTAGATGCTATTGTGAAGAAGTACATTGTTATTGGATTTAACCATCCAATTGTAGTCAGTGTGACTCTTATATTGTGATTGAGCAGTGAGCTCTAAGCGGTTGGCATTTCTACATGTGCAGACCCCATTTTTGTATTCCCTTACTAGCTGCAGTAGTATCATCTAATTGTGGGTAAGGTTTCCCACTGTGTTTTTTCCCCTTACAGGGTTTCCACATCAAAATCTCTATGTCGTGTTGTGGATGTTATTTCTCTTTTTGTTTCATGCATTAAGTTATATCGGTACTGCTATAATTGTTAATCTATTTTACAAGCATTAACATTTGTTTTACCGGCACTAATTTTTAAGTTGGATTAAGTTGTTTTGGGTTGTAATTTATTGACAACTGATTCACCCCCCCTCTTAGTTGTCCTTCCCAGTTCCTAAAAAAACTTTCTCATCTGAAAATGTGCTAGACTTAGTTCACACAGACCTGTGTGGTCCCATGAGAGCCAAGAGTTTCTATGGAGACCGGTATTTTATGTTATTTGTGGATGACTTCTCAAGAATGATGTGGGTTGTATTCTTGAAGGAAAATTCTAAATCCTTTCACATGTTTAAGGTGTTTAAGGCTCGAGTAGAAAGAGGAACTAGTAAGAATCTAAAGTGCCTGAGATCAAAAAGAGGAGGAGAGCTCACCTCTCAAGAGTTCATGAACTACTGTGAGGAACAGGGAATCATGAGACAAATATCTGCACCAAGAACACCTCAGTAGAATGGAGTTGTTGAAAGAAGAAACATAAATCTTATTAATTGTGCAAGGACTCTGATGATATAGAAGGACATCCCACATATCTTCTGGAAAGAAGCAATAAGCATTGATGTATAAACTTTGAACCGGACATAGGTAAAGAATGGGACAAACAAAAATCCCTATGAATTATGGAGTGGATACTCACCTAATGTTTGTTATTTCAAAGTATTTAGAAGTAGGTGCTATATCAAAAGGGACAAGTACACTGGAAAATTTGATCCCAAGAGTGATGAAGGAACCTTCTTAGGTTACTCAACAAAGAGCAAGGCATACCAGTGTTTAAACAAAAGGACCAGTAAGATTGTGGAAATTGCAAATGTCAGAGTAGATGAGTACTCTGAGAAAAATGAACAGGTTAGTAAGAGTGAACCAGAGGACTATAAAGGGTTTGAGTATAATGTATCGGTGGAACCTACTGAAGATCTTGTTGAAGTGGATAATGAAGAATCTTGTGAAGTAGAACCTACACAACTGGTAGAAGAAGCTCCTAGGAGTGAACTGGTATTGGCTAAATATGTCAGAAATAATCACTCTGCAGAAAATATCATCAGTGACAAGGATGGAGGAGTTCTAACCAGAAGAAGAGTAAGAGAAAATGGGTGTATGCTCTCAATTTTTGAGACCAAAATAGAAAAGGAGGCTCTAAAAGATGATGATTGGGTCAAAGCAATGGAAGAAGAACTGGAGCAAATAGAGAAAAATGATACATGGACTCTAGTGCCCAAATCGGAAATTAAAAATGTAATAGGCACCAAGTGGGTGTTCTGAAATAAGATGGATGAAACTGGTAAGGTGATAAGAAACAATGCAAGATTGTTCTATAAGGGCTATTCTCAAGAAGAAGGTTTGGACTATGGAGAAACCTTCGCACCGGTAGCCAGGCTGGAAGGGGTCATAATTTTGTTGGCCTATGCTTCTTATAAAAAGTTTAAAGTTTACCAAATGGATGTCAAATTGGTATTCTTAAATGGGGTATTATAAGAAGAAGTATACATATAACAATCAGAAGGGTTTGCATCTAAAAATGGGAGGAATATGGTATGCGAGTTGCAGAAGGCTTTGTATGGGCTAAAACAAGAACCAAGAGCTTGGTATGAGAGGTTGCACTCATATCTTCTAAGCATAAAGTTCAAAAGAACCAGTGATAATAGTAACCTATATCTGAGGAATGGAGCTTAAGGAAAACACCTAATTGCTGAGATCTTTGTAGATGACATCATCTTTGGGAGAGATGATGAGATGAGCAGAAGTTTTACAAAACAAATGCAGCAAGAATTTGAGATGTCAATGATTGGAGAGATCAAGTTCTTTATTGTCCTGCAAGTCTCTCAATTAAACAATGGCATCTTCATCAATCAGACTAAGTACATAAGGGAAATTCTGAAAACTTTTGGAATAGAAGATTGAAAACCTGTTGGAAGTCCAATCGTTATGTTGCAAGCTATCTAAACATGATGAGGCTGAAGAAGTAAATGAGACACTTTATCGGTCCATGATCGGTAAGTTATAGTATGCAATACATAAAAGACTGAACATAGCACAAGCGGTTGACTTGGTTGTTAGATTTTTTGCAAACTCGAAAGAGACTCACATGATGGCAGTCAAAAGAATATTTAGATACCTAAAGAGGACTTATGAGTATGGTCTCTAGTATTCACACAAGGGAGACATCAGTTTAAGTGTCTTCACTGATTCAGATTGGGCTGGAAACATCGATGATAGAAAGAGCACCAATGGAGGTGCATTTTTTCTCAGAGATAGGATTGTATCTTGGACAAGTAAGAAACAAAACTGCATATCTCAATCCACAGTTGAGGCTGACTATGCAGCTGCTGCAATCAACTACACACAGATAGTTTGGATCAAGCAACTACTGGAAGGATTACAAGAAAAAGTGGTTGGACCGGTAGTGATTCATTTTGACAACACCAATGACATTGACATATCCAAGAGCCTGGTGATGCACTCCAAAACGAAGCATGTAGACATCAAATATCACTATCTAAGGGAACAAGTTTAAGAAAAGGAAGTGATGTTGGAGTACATACCAACAAAAGAGCAGGTGGTTGATATCTTCACCAAGCCACTATAGAAGGACACCTTTGACTATCTTAGAGGTAAGTTGGGGGTTATGCCCCTCCATTCAGTAAAGTAAGAAAACAGGGTTCTACATCAATCTAGTATGATTTCAAGTTTAAAAAAAAAAAAAAACAACAACAACTAGATTGATGAGTGTGGACTACTCCAGTTAGGGGGAGCAGTCTTGTAAGTGTTTAGAAAGGACTCTTTGGCATTGTTGTCAAAGGGGGAGATATTATTAGAGTGCTTGAGCATTGGTAGGTAGTGATTGAGTTGAAGTTGTTGTATTAGAGTATGACCACTAATAGGGGGAGATATTCTTCACTTAGGGCAAAATGACTAGACTAGTACAGAGATGGAAAAACATGCATCTAATTAGACAGAGTTTGAAGTGTTTTCCATCAATGCCAAAGGGGGAGATTGTTGGATTGTCGACATTGACAAAACTGGTCAATCTAGAGAATCGGTATATGTGCTAAGGTTTGTCATTGATGTCCAACACTTACCAATGAAGACACTAACTGGTGAAGTGGTATAGGTAGAGTGGTGTTTCTTTTCAGTAAGAAAAAGTGATGAATTACAATACATGGAAACAACATTGGTATTGAATGATCAAAGTTTCAATCATCTCAAGGAAAGATAAACTAAGCCAACCGGTCTATCATTCAAGAAGATCGGTCACTTTGATGATGGTGAAGTCACAAAAGGTGACTCAGGCAAGAAAACTTATTTGTTTAAACAAACCGGTAACTCATTGGTAATCAAGGGAAGAGACTTTGTACTATCACAACAAACCGGCAATCAAAGGATGAATCGGTAATATAGAAGTGCAGTGGTATACTGGTACACCGGTATGACAGAAGGAAGACAAGTGATCACCATAAATCTCATAGCGGTGATTGGCTATTCAGTTGCGGTGGCAAAGGATGAGTTGGTGAGCTTGTGTCTATGCCAAATCATATGTTGGTAAGGTCAACTTTCAGTTATCATGCAGTAAAGAATGATTAAATGCAGATTTTTTGGTTCGCACTTATTTGGCTGAACACGACTTAGAAGTTTCTATCTTTGGGAGATGTGGTGGCAGAATTGGTTGAACACTTGGTGAAATTGTTGTAAGGCACGCAAAGAAAGAGTGGGAGATTTTGAATTTGAAATCTTCTGAAATCCATGACTGGATTGATTAAGGGAATGCCTGAAGGTGTCATCAGAAAATGTATAAAGTGTTCTTGAAGTTCATTCAGAAAGTTTTGATTGTAAAATTTGCAAAAAGGAGATATTGTTGAAGGCGATCCAAAGTAAAGAGCAGAGAGAAAGGAAGTGCAAAGATGTGTTAGCACAAGAGAGTGTGTTTAAAGTAGATCGACTAAGTATAGAGTTGAGATACAGTGAACCGACAGAGTGTAGAGCCAAAGATTAGAGGACTAGCAAAGTGCAGAGCCGAAGGTCAGGGGACCGACAGAGTGTAGAGCCAAAGGTCTGAGGATCGGTAGAGTGCAGTGCCGAGGGATAGGTGACCGACTGAGTGAAGAGTCGAAGGTATAAGAAGGAAACTAGTGTTGTGCAAAGAAGACACAACCGGTGTGTATTGAGTGTGATGCATATTGAGATCTGATCAAGCTATCAATAGCTAATTCAGAAGATCCTCCATCTGTTGCTTTCTAACAACTACAACATAAATCCCTTAACCGAGTGGACTTTAACAAGTCCCTATTGTTAAATTCCTTAACCGGGTGACATCTTAACTAATGTTCTAAATCCTCTAACCAGGCTAACTTTAGCAGGGTAAAGGCACTAACCGACCTTGATCAAAATCCCTTAACCGGGTGGCACCTAATAGTGTCTTTGTAATCTCCTAACAAAGATGGCTTCTCACAGGGCATACTTCAGAAGAGTACAAATTTTGTGAGTTCCTACTCACATCGTGGTTTTCTCCCTTTTGGGTTTCCATGAGATAACTCCTTGGTGTCACTGTCAACTTTTCATGCTTGCATATTTTACTTCAGTGATTAAGTATATTGTTGGATTTTAGATGAATGCAGATTTAAGATAAAAGTTAAATTGTGAAAATCTGATTAAGTGTTGATTCACCCCTCCCCTCTCAGCATCCGTTGGGACTAATAGGATCTCCCTTGTTTGTGAGGGTAGCATGTGATGACACTCTTTCCTACATGTGTCCTTGTTCCTCATGTCATGATTTATTGGATAGCCTCTGGGATCTTTATACTTTTCATTTAGCCTTGTGATGTGATCTAGATTATTATTTATGTGGTTGCTTTCCAATTGTGATTATTATTATGTCGTGCCCTTTGGTTGTTAGGTGTCATCCTACTAGGTCTAGAGTGTGTGTGGGATCTTGTGTCATTCTCTAGAGCATGAGGGGTTGTTCCTTATGGTTCCACATGGTGAGGTAGTTTGATGCTTTCTTCCATTAAGATTCCCTCTTCATTGGATGTTCATATGCGTGGATGTGGATTCTCCATCTCTTCAATTCATGATTGGATTCTTGGAGCAGTTTATTATATTTCATGAGATTGTTGTAGGGTAGACAATTATGCTTAACTAAAACTGTCATCAATCATTAGCAGATGTTATTCTTTCAATTCATCTCAACCGGATTGTAGTTCAAATTTTATTGTAATGTAGTGAACCTTCCCTGAAGGTTATAGCCTTCAAGGTCATTGTAATTTGAGAAGTGGGCTCTAGGTTGTGTGCCTAAATGCATGTGAATTTCCCATTGTAATATTTACACATACTATTGCAAACTATCATCTTATTGTGGGTAGGTTCCCACCATGGTTTTTCCCTTAACCGGGTTTTTCACATCAAAATCTTGGTGTTATGGGTGTTGGTGTTATTGTGTTTATCTTTGTTCTTGTTGCAGTTGATCAAAACTGAGATTTTTCTTAAATTGTCTAATCTGGTGAAAACTAATTCACCCCCCCCCTCTCAATTTTCCTTCATTGTTGTTTCTAACATCTCTCACTCTTCTTTTGATGGATCACCTAGGAAAACACATCTAGAATGTATATCCATGTCTCTCATTTCTTGTCATGAGCTCATAGCTTCAAATTCTATTTGTAGTTAATGGATGATGCATGCTCTAGCTCTTTATATGTGATCACTTGTGTTCTTTAGATAACCTTTTCAAGAGTTATATTAGTGATTGATACATTTTGATATCAAGGTCTCTTTGGCTAGTTGACTTGAGGTCTTGTTTTTGGTTTTCAACTTTTGCGTGTTGTATGTGTTTTGCATTTTTGTCTTTGTTTGCCTTTTTGTTTTTATCTTGTTTTGTGTGCCCTTGCATGCAATTGAGTGAGTTAAGATCCCAATATTGGGGGCTTGGTTCCTTGAAATTAGTGATGTCTTATACTCCTTGTGATTGTGCCCCATTTAGCCTAATTTTAATATTTTCACAATTCACCTTAGAAAGAGAAATCAAAACCCTAATCCAAGTGGAACTTTATCATAATTCCTAAGACTTTTTCCCTAGAGGAATTAAGCCTAGATCTATTAGGTCCATCCCTCTTTCAATGTGATGGTCTTTTAAGTAACAAATAGTGGTTTTATTACCTTAATTGGTGAAACCCTAATTTTCACCATTACAGGTATTAAGATAAATTATATTTTTTGAAATGAGAAAAATAATCCTACAATTCATATTTTTACACAATGTGAATTTCTATGTATAAATGCTTCAATTTTTACTCCAACAAGAACAAACTTCAAATATAGGAAAAGACTTTCACTTTGTTGGTATTTTGGATGTGTTGATATGGTTTTGTCATTGATTTCAACACCTATTAACACTTATCAACTCTAGCACTTGGAGAATTGACAACGTTCATCAGCAAGCTAGTGACTTATGCATAGTCACCGGTATCTTGTTCACCGACAGGATATATTATTCACCGACACTTGGAATGACATGGAAAACACTTGGTTATGTTGAAGACATCATTTGGAAACTTTGTCTTGGAGATTTGTTCATTGGTATATTCATGTTTGCATATTTGTTGTTACTAGCAAATAGGTCTAGGATAAGCACCGACAGGCTTATCTATTCCAAATAAGTACGACACGCTATGGAGATGATTTATTAATTTTGTAAATGCATTAAGCCAACATGTTGAATCGGATATTCCATCGGTTATTGTTTTACTTGTAAATTATTTTTATTGTAATATCTTTTGTAAAGCCGACCTATACATTTTGGTCCTAGGCTTCGGCATATATGTAAGATCTTATTTGTAAGATCGATATGTGATTGGAAAAAGGATTATAATAAGGTATATGAGAGAATAAGCGGAGTTATACACGCATACATCATTTGAAGGCTGAAGGAAGGTTTTTGTGAAGACATATCAGAACTGGACCGGTACTGAATCCAGCATATGAAGATGCTATTTTGAGCAGTACATCATTATTGGATTTAACCATCCAATTGTAGTCAGTGTGACTCCTATTTGTGTTTGAGCAGTGAGCTCTAAGTGCTTGGCCTTTCTGCATGTGTAGACCCCCTATTGTATACACATACTATCTGCAGTAGTATCATCTGATTGTGGGTAAGGTTTCCCACCATGGTTTTTCCCCTTATAGGGTTTCCACATACAAATATTGGTGTTATGTGTTGTGGATGATATTGTCTTTCTATTTCATGCATCAATCTTTACTGGTACTGCAATTAGCTGATAAATTGTCTACCGACATTAAGTTTGGTTTTACCGGTATTAAGCATTAAGTTTGGATAAGTTGTTTTTGGTTTAAATTTATTTGACAACTGATTCACCCCACCCCCCCCCCCCCCCCTAAAGAAAATCATGAATCAGCAGTAAAAAGGATTTTCCGGTACTTACAAGGCACTACAAACCTTGGCCTATGGTAAGCTAGAGATGAAAACTTTGAATTATGTGCATACACAGATGCAAATTGGGCAGGAGATGTAGATGACAGAAAAAGAACCACCAGTGGAACATTTTTTCTTGGAAGCAAATTAATTTCTTGGTTGAGTAAGAAACAAAGTTGCGCATATTTATCAACAACTGAATCAGAATATGTTGCAATAGCAACCAACTGTACACAGGTATTATGGCTTAAGCAAATGTTGAAGGACATAAAGGTAAAATGCAAGGAACCTATAACGATCTATTGTGATAATACAACAACAATTGATATATCTAAGAATCCGGTACTACATTCTAAAACTAAACATGTCTCTATCAAACTAAATTTTCTGAAAGAGAATGTTGAAGCAAAAGAAGTAAAACTGGCTTATGTGAATACTAAAGAGCAGATTGCAGATATTTTCACTAAACCTCTGCTTAAGGAGACCTTTGAATATCTCAGAGATCAGCTTGGGGTCATACCCCCACCGGCAGAGACTTAGACAGTTGATGTTTGTCATCAACCGACAGAACTAACAGAGAAATATTTTACTCCGGCTTTGATGAGGAGAGCTACTTCTCAGGGGGAGTAGTTGGTATATTGAATAAGTTGGTATTTTGTATTTGAACCTAGATTTTGTATTGCTTTGGCATTTGATGTCAAAGGGGGAGAGATTGATATGGAAAAACACATGTTACTCCTAGAGGGAGAGATTGTTATTTTGGGAGAGATTGATTACTCTCTGTACCTGAATTTTGATTTCTGGTTTTGATCTCTTTTGGGAGATTGTTGGTTTTTGGTATTTGGCATTTCTGTTTTGGTACTTTAATGGTTTTTCCATCTTGTGTTGCTATCAATGCCAAATGGGGAGATTGTTGGTATTTTGGATATGTTGATATGGTTTTGTCATTGATGTCAACACCTATTAACACTTATCAACTCTGGCACTTGGAGAATTAACAATGTTCACCGGCAAGCTAGTGAATTATGCACAAACACCGATATCTTGTTCATCGACATGATATATTATTCACCGGCACTTAGAATGACATGGAAAACACTTGGTTATGTCGAAGACATCGTTTGGACACTTTGTCTTGGAGATTTGTTCATTGGTATAATCGTGTTTGCATATTTGTTGTTACCGACAAATAGGTCCAAGATAAGCACCGATAGGCTTATCTATTCCAGATCAGCACCGCACACTATGGAGATGATTTATTAATGTTATAAATGCATTAAGCTGACATGTTGAATTGGATATTGCATCGGTTATTGTTTTACTTGTAAATTAATTTTTATTGTAATATATTTTGTAAAGTCGACCTATACATTTTGGTCCTAGGCTTCGGTATATATGTAAGATCTTATTTGTAAGATCGATATGCAATTGGAAAAAAGATTGTAAAAAGGTATATGCGAGAATAAGCAGAGCTATACATGCAGACATCATTTGAAGGTTGAAGGAAGGTTTTTGTGAAGAGATATCATAACTGGATCGGTACTGAATCCAGCATATGAAGATGCTATTTTGAGCAGTACATCATTATTGGATTTAACCATCCAATTGTAGTCAGTGTGACTCCTATTTGTGTTTGACCAGTGCGCTCTAGGCGCTTGGCCTTTTTGCATATGCAAACCCCCTATTGTATACACATACTATCTATAGTAGTATCATCTGATTGTGGGTAAGGTTTCCCACTGTGGTTTTCCCCCGTACAGGGTTTCCACATACAAATATTGGTGTTATGTGTTGTGGATGATATTGTCTTTTTGTTTCATGCATTAATCTTTACCGGTATTGCAATTAACTGATAAACTGTCTATCGGCATTAAGTTTGGTTTACCGGTATTAAACATTAAGTTTGGATAAGTTGTTTTTGGTTTAAATTATTTGACAACTAATTCACCCCCCCCCCCCCAACCCCCTCTCAGTTGTCTCCGGGACCTAACAAACTTTTTGACAAGAAAAATGAACCCTAGGGAAAGCATAGCATACCAGTAGCCATTATAGCTAACTTTGTGTACCCACAAATTCTAAATGGTACATCATATTTTGATGATTTTTTTTGTTATCTCTGCATGCAACTTAACTTCTTATAGCTATTGTTTTGGCTTCTGGGTAGTAGTGATGCACACTATGGGAAACATTATGCATGCAAGGGTAAAAAAGTACACATTTTAAAGTGTCACTTGATACCTGCTTAAAGATTCCCCAATAATTGTGCACTTAAAATTGGCAATGCTTATGCACAAATGCCCCAATAGTCGTCCACTATGAGTACCAATAAAGGTGCATAAATTGGCCAATTATGGTCCAAAAATGCTAAAAACTGGGTGACTATTGGTACATGCAAAATTTATTAATGGGCTTTTAGTTTTTTTTAGTTTTTTTTTTCTTTAAAGTGACAAACTGGAGAGTTGGGTATGCAAGGAGTGATCTATTATTGGAACATGGACAATAATTGGTTCTCTTCCCCTACTTCTTGCATTTACCTCAAAATTAGGGACAAAATATAGAGAAAGAGCATATTATAAACTTTCACCTTTATATTTTATACCACTTTTTATAGGTGTTGTAAATGCATAGTTCTAATACCTTATTGAGAGATTTTGACACACTTATTATCCATAATATTAAATCCAAACACTTTTTAAATCTAAACCCACCTCTTTAAATGAACCCTAGCTTAATTTATAGAGTTTATATTTTCCCTTAGACTAGTTTGGATATGTAGTTTTGTACCCTAGACATAACTATGTATGGTCTAGTCCTAACTAGATTTAAATTACAAATCTCCTACTTCCAAGGATTACAAACTCATAATATAATTATTCCTCCTTGACATGAATGCCAAAAAAAAGTTTCAAATTATGTCTAGAACTTATATTTAAAAGAATCATCCTAAGTCATTTTGAGCATAAAAAAATACATGATTGTGCATCCACATCAAATATTTAACTAACTGTACTTTATTAAGTCATCTTCATTCTTTGCTTTTTCTCTATTTTGAACTTATCAAATCAATATTGGGACTTTCTTGTCACTAAAGAAATTGAATGCATTTTCCTCTTTGCAAAGTAGGGCCACAAAGGTGATTTTTGACCATTATTTTTTCATAAATGTTGTTGCACACTGCTAAATGAATTCAAGTTGTATAGCTTATTTACTCTATATTGAATAGAACTATGCCAAGAAAAGGTGTCCATGGACTAGCTTACATGTCTAACATAGTCCATTGTAATAATTACACATACTACTACAGACTATCGTTTTATTGTGGGTAGGTTCCCACCATGGTTTTTCCCTTAACCGGGTTTTTCACAACAAAATCTTGGTGTTATGTGTGTTGGTGTTATTGTGTTTATCTTTGTTCTTATTGTAGTTGATCAGAACTAAGATTGTGCTTAAATTATCTAATCCGGTGAAAACTGATTCACCCCCCCCCCCCCCCTCTCAGTTTTCCTTCATTGTTGTTGCTAACATATCTCACTCTTCTTCTAATGGATCACCTAGGAAATCACATCTAGAATGTATATCCATGTCTCCCCTTTCTTCTCATGAGATCATAGCTTCAAATTCTATTTGTAGTTCATGGATGATGCATGCTCTATCTCTTTGTATGTTATCACTTGTGTTCTTTAGATGACATTTTCAAGAGTTATATTATTGGTTGATGCATTTTGATATCAAGGTCTCTTTGGCTAGTTGACTTGAGGTCTTGTTTTTGGTTTTCAATTTTTGCATGTTGTGTGTCTTTTGCATTTTTGTCTTTGTTTGAATTTTTGTTTTTGTCTTGTTTTGTGTGCCCTTGCATGCAATTGAGTGAGTTAAGATCCTAAGATTGGGGGCTTGATTCCTTGAAATTAGTGATGTCTTATACTCCTTGTGAGTGTGCCCCTAATTGCTTATCTCTTTCATCTTTCATCTACTTTACTATGAGTATTTGCATAGGCTCGTACTCTCATTAAAGTGTGGGCTAAATTTAGCATCATATATTGTCATGAGGCCAATTTACACTTCATGTTTGTGCCCCTACTTTAGCATGTTCTATCCTCATCACCTGTGTAGGTCTGTTTTGTACCTATTCTCTACCTTTGAGGCCATGAAAACCCATTTGTGGGTCCCATAGTGAGGCACCCGTCCCCCTTAACCCTTATCTTGGTCATGTATGTAGAAGGACAATGCCATGGTTCCTCTCAATGGTGCCCAAATTTAAATTGGGATAGGTGTTTTATTTCTCCAACCGGAATTGATCCTCGTGTCTTCGCATGACTGTTGGAGGTCTACCTAATCGGTAATTTACCTAGATACCCTTATATAAATATTTTATCAACCTAATTTCATTTATCAAACGTAAGAAATCAATTCCTATCACTTATGCATCTGTGAAGCATTCATTATCAAGCATCTCCAGAGATCTTCAAAGCTGCATATTCATCATTCAACCATTGTGGAGCAAACTTTACATCATTCCTATGCAATCATGTGTGTGTGATTAGTTTTTTGTCATGTTCATGCCATTTCATACAACATATGTGATTACATTCAAAAAACAAAGCATCACAATCAACAATTACAAATCTGAGGTATATATTTCCAGTATTTATTTTAGTATTTGCATTATTTAATTCAAGTTTAATTCCTAAATTGGGGTTTGAATTGTTAGACAATTCAAATAACCAGAAGACAACTAAGAGGGCGGGGGGTGAATCAGTTGTCATATATTACCGAAAGAATTATCAATTCAAAACAACAATACCAGAATAACAGTTAATCCAATTAAGTATAAACAATAATCACAAAATAAAATCCATCCACACAACACCAAGATTTGTACATGGAAAACCCGGTAAGGGAAAAACAACAGTGGGAAGCCTACCCACAGTCAAATAATACTTCTGCAGTAAGTATGTAAAATTACAATGAAGGGGCCTACACTTGCAGGAAGGCTAACAGCCTAGAGAACATTGCTCATCACAAAAGGAGTCTCACTAACTACATACAAATCCAGACTACAATCGGGAGAAGTGTTGAACTGCAAAAGGTAGCATCTCCTATGCCTGAGTAGAGTTCCGGTTAAGCTCAATATCGGAGGACTAAATCCTCTTACAGAACCAATTCAATCTCCATTGATCAACCAAATCCTCTGTCTGAATGATATTATAATATTCGCACATTACATTCCTTGACCATGACCTCTTACAATAACCATGATGATCTACAAGGAGATCTTACATCTTATTTATACAAACCCTCAACCATAAACAATCAGGTCGGCTACCAGACAATAAACCAATTACATCGTTACAAACCATGTTGGCCTTAGACTAAAATAAATAATATTTAACACATAGGACATCCTGAAAATACAACAATAATTTATGTCCACGCGTTACATTAATACTGGTCTATAACCTAGATCAACCAGGACCCAGTATAGGTCCACATGCTTCAGCAATGATCTACAAATGCCAAGTCTCGAACAAGATTACCAACAACATCCTGAAACTCCACCAGAAGCTGCACCAACACCAATTACGCAATGCATCAAAGATCTCCACCAAAAGATCTGTCGGTGAAACCCTCGTCGGAACCAGAAGCCAATCTTCTGTGTAAGTAGGATAACATCCAATCACCAGACCAAAACCAACTAACGAAATAGGAGTATAAGCATTATGAACAAGCCAATTCCATCACCAGATTATACCGGAGTTAACCAGATTATGCTGGATCCAAGTTAACCAGAAACCACTCAACCTACTGAGACTAGAAGGGTTTTGGTAAAGCATCCAAACATCTAGTGTTGACATCAATGACAAAACATCAATGCAACACATAATCAATTCCACCAAATGGCCAACAATCTCCCCCTTTGGAATTGATGGCAACATTAGATGTGAAAAACATCTAAGTACCAAGAAATGCCAAACAGGTCTCCCCCTATGGAAGACAACCAACAATATCCTGCATATAGCTCTGAATATCAATGTCTCTCCCCTTGTGAATAATATCTTTGTAAAGTTTTGACTTTCTTTTTCACATCGCTATCTCCCCCACTTTGACATCAATGCCAAAAATCTAACAGAAATATCAAAGTAAAAACATAAGCCTCTGAATCTCAAAGCAGACTACTCCCCCTGAGCAGTAGCATCCCACATCTGTGCTAGAATGAATAGTATCTCTAATAATGCATACCAGACTGATGCCAGAATTGCATCAATCAAGTCTCTACCGGAGGGGTAGAAACCCCCAATCTGTCTCTCAGGTACTCAAAAGATTCCTTGGATAAAGGTTTACTGAAAATATCTGCAATCTGTTCTTTAGTGTTCACATAAACCAGTTTAAATTCATTTGCTTCCACCTTCTCCTTCAAAAAGTTATACTTGATAGATATGTGCTTTGTCTTAGAGTAAAATACCAGATTCTTTGATATATCAATATCAGCAGAGTTATCGCAGTGAATAACTATTGGTTCATCACAATCCACCTTTATATCCTTCAACATTTTCTTCATCCATAAAACTTGTGTACAATTAGTAGTAGCAACAACATACTCAACTTCAGTAGTAGATAAAGAAGTACATGACTGTTTATTGCTGATCCATGAAACCAACTTCTTTCCAAGAAAGAAAGCTCCACCAGAAGTACTTTTTTGGTCATCAACATCTCCAACCCAGTCAGCATCTGTATATGCACATAAAGTGAAGATATCATCCTTAGGATACCACAAACCATATTCTAGTGTACCTTGCAAGTATCTAAAAATCCTTTTCACCACCATCTCATGATTTTCTCTAGGATCGCTCTGAAATCTTGAAACAATACAAACAACATTAATAATGCCAGGTCTATTCTAAGTTAAATAATGTAGACCTCCAATCATAGATTTGTATCTTGTAGGATTTATCGGTGCAGAAACATCTTTCCTTGTCAATTTCTCACTTGTAACCATAGGTGTAGTTACCGGTTTAGAATCTCCCATACCAAATTTATTCAACAATTTCTTAGCATATTTAGTCTGACAGATAAAAATACCTTTGTCAGTCTGAGTAATCTGCAAACCTAAGAAAAAATTCATCTCACCAATCATAGATATCTCAAATTCTTTCTCCATGTTCTTAGAAAATTCTATGCATAATTTATCTTCACCTCCAAAAATAATGTCATCAACAAATACTTCAACAATCAATATATCATCATCAATGATTTTATAATATTAATTACTGTCAACACTGCCCTTAGTAAAACCAAGCTTCAAAAGATATTTATCCAACCTTGCATACCAAGCTCTAGGTGCTTGTTTCAATCCATATAAAGCTTTCCTTAACCTGCGAACCATATCAGTATCATCTGATAGTGAAAAACTATCAGGTTTCTCAATATAAACTTCCTCATCAAGATCCCCATTCAAGAATGCACATTTAACATCCATCTGATAAACCTTGTAGTTTTTATAAGCAGTATAGGCAAGAAATAATCTTACAACTTCAATCCTAGCTAAAGGTGCAAAAGTTTCTCCATAATCAATTCCTTCCTTCTAAGAATATCCTTTACAAACCAATCTAGCCTTATTCCTTATATCTTTACCATCCTCATTCAATTTATTCCTAAAAACCCATTTAGTTCCAATAGCATTTTTATTTTTAGGTCGGGGAACCAAAGTCCATGTGTTATTTTTCTCAAGCTGATCTAATTCTTCTTCCATAGCCTTTAACCAAAATTCATCTTTACATGTCTCAATTACTGATACCAGTTCAAGTTGTAAAATTAAACATACCTCATTAGTTGTCAGTCTTCTTCTTGTCATCACTCTATTGCTCTTATTCCCAATGATTTGATCTTCAGAATGATTCAATCTCACATACCTAGGAGTCTTCTGACTCTCTGTTCCTCTTCCCTGTTCTTCAATTACTGTAGAATTTTTTGATGTTTCTGGAGTACCTGGCTCAACTCTCTGTTCTGATAAAGGTGCTACCGGTTCAAATATAATCATTTCCATTGTCGGTTCCTTCTCATAAATTTTGATTTGACTTTTTCTCAGCTCATCTACTTTGACATTAGCACTCTCCACTATTTTCTGCAATCTCTTGTTATAACATCTATACTTTCATTAGAATAACCAAGAAATATGCCTTCATCACTTCTAGGATCAAATTTCCCAATAGGATCATCTCTCCTAATATAAAATTTACCACCAAAGATACTTAAATACTTAACTGTAGGTGTATTGCCAAACCATAATTCATAAGGTGTCTTACTGGTTTCTCTTTTGATATGTACTCTATTAAATCTATAAACCGTTGTACTAACTGCTTCTCTCCAATAGATATGACGTAGATTTTCTTCCATCATCATTGTTTTAGCAACATCCAAGATAGTTCGGTTTTTCCTTTCCACAACTCCATTCTGTTGAGGTGTCCAAGGAGCAGAAAATTATCTTTTGATACCATGCTTGTCACAAAAGTTATTAAACTCACCGGATGTGAATTCTCCACCATGATCTGATCTCAAACATTTAATCTTCAATCCTATCTCAGTTTCCACTTTAGCCTTAAAGATTTTAAATTTTTCAAATGCTTCAGATTTTTCTCTCAAAAAAGTAACCCACATCATTCCAGAATAGTCATCAATGATTAGCATGAAATATCTATCACCATGAAAACTTTTAAATCTAGTAGGGCCACACAAATCAGTGTGAATAGGATCAAGAACGTCATTTGATTTATCTTGTATACTCCTAAAAGAGGTTCTGACCTATTTACCCGTTTGACATTCTTTACATACCAAATTATAGGGCTTCATAATCTTAGGTATATCTCTAATAGCCGTAGTTGAATTGATCTTCACAATGCAATGAAATTTTACATGACACAACCTTTTATGCCATAACCAACTTTCATCAATCTGTGTAATCAAACATGTCTTCTCACCGAAGTTCAAATGAAATATGTTACCTTTTGTCTGCGTACTGGTTGCAATCTTCAAGCCAGATCTGTTAATGATTTTGCATTTACCATCCTTGAACTGTAATTGAAATCCCTTATCTACCAATTGTCCTACACTCAAAAGCTTATGCTTCAAACCTTCAACATAATAAACATAGTCAGTATTGTTCTTACCATCCAATGATATAGTTCCTTTTCCCTTAATCATACATGCCTTGTCATCTCCAAATCTAACTAATCCACCATCAATTTCTTACAAAGATAAAAACTTTCCTTTATCTCCAGTCATATGATATGAACAACGTCAATTACCCATTCATCCTTATCCTCAATTTTAGCAACAAGTGCCTTCTCCTTAGGTACATTCTCTTCTAGTGCTGGATCATCTTCCTTGATAGCCAAGAATACCCATTCTTTCTCATTGTCAGATCCACTGGTAGAGTCTTCTACCAGTTCATCATCTGAATCAGTAATTCCTTCCTCATCCACTATGTAACATATTTTTTTTTTCTTGAATCTATACTTGTTCAGATTAGGCTTAAATGATCTCTTAACTATTTCTTAAAATCTTAAATTCCTTTCAGGACATCTAGATGCAAAATGACCAATCTTATTACATTCAAAACATTTAAAAGGTGCTTTTCCTTCATACTTACTTTCTATCGGTCCTCTTCTAGCAAATAGTGCTTCAAGTTGCTCAAACTCTTCATCTTCTCTCTTCATATCTTCTAATTCTTTTGCATATAAAACTCTCCAATCTTGCTTACTGGTTGTAGATGTAGATGCATGAAAAGCAGGTTCAATTTTCATAGCTCCAGAAGGTCCAAATTCCTCAAGCTCAAAAGTAGATAGTTTCCCAACCAAAGTATCTTTGTTGATAGATGTATTAGGCATTGTTCTCAACTCATTAATACTAGTAGCCTTCATTTTGTAAGCCAGTGGTAGGGCTCTTAAGACTTTAAAAACAATCTCATCTTCGCTCAGAGTTCCACCACAATATTGAATTCCCATAACAATCTCTTTTCATAAATCTAGTAATCCTTTCATCTTCTTCCATCTTTAGATTTTTATATCTCACTCAATAACCATCAAGTTTAGCAATCTTCACTGTAGGGTCACCTTCATTAAGGGTTTGCAATTTATCCCATATAGCCTTTCCAGATGATTTGTCTATTAATCCCATAATTTGATGATCAAAAAGTGCACACAAGAGGGCTTCTCTTGCTCTACAATCATTCTCGAGTTCCTTGTCCAAGTTTGTAGGAGGAGGATTGCTAGATCCCGGATTAAAGGGTGTGACACCATTCTGTGTGATCTCCCAAATCTCCTTGCCACGACATCTCATATGAGTCTCCATTTGAATCTTCCATACTATATAATTTGTTCCTTCAACCCTCGGTATATCCCTTCAAAAAAAGCTCCAGAAGAACTGGATGAACTTGAATTGTTAGTCGTCATAGGATCTTCCTCAAGCAGTTAAGCTTTCTGCAGAGAGGACCAAAGCTCTGATACCAATTGTTAGACAGTTCAGATAATTGGAAGACAACTGAGAGGGGGGGGTGAATCAGTTGTCACAGATTACCGAAAGCATTATCAATTCAAAACAACAATACCAAAATAGCAGTTAATCCAATTAAGCATAAACAATAATTATAGAATAAAAGCCATCCACACAACACCAAGATTTGTACGTGGAAAACCCGATAAGGGAAAAACCTACCCACAATCAGATAAAACTTCTGCAGTAAGTATGTGAATTTACAATGAAGGGGCCTGCACTTTCAGGAAGGCCAACAACCTAGAGCACACCACTCATTACAAAAGGAGTCTCACTAACTACATACAAATCCAGACTACAATCCGAAGAAGTGTTGAACTGCAAAAGATAGCATCTCCTATGTCTGAGTATAGTTTTGGTTAAGCTAAATACCGAAGGACTAAATCCTCTTACAAAATCAATTCGATATCCATTGATCGACCAACTCCTCTATCTGAATGATATTACAATATTGACATATTACATTCCTTGACCATGACCTCTTACAATAACCATGATGATCTACAATGAGATCTTATATCTTAATTATACAAACCCTCGACCATAAACAATCAGGATAGTTACCAGACAATAAACCAATTACATCATTACAAACCATGTCGGCCTTAGACTAAAATAAATAATATCCAACACATAGGACATCCTGAAAATACAACAATAATTTATGTCCACACGTTACATTAATACCAGTCCATAACCTAGATCAACTGGGACCAAGTATAGGTCCACACGCTTCAGCAATGATCTCCAAACACCAAGTCTCAAACAAGATTACCAATAACATCGTGAAACTCCATCAGAAGCTGCACCAACACCAATTATGAAATGCATCAAAGATCTCCACCAAAAGATCTACCAATGAAACCCTCGTCGGAACAGGAAACCAATCTTCTATGTAAGCAGGGTAACATCTAATCACCAGACCAAAACCAACTGACCAAATATAAGTATACGCATTATGAACAAGCCAATTCCATCACCAGATTATATTGGAGTTAACCAGATTATGTCGGATCCAAGTTAACCAAAAACAACTCAACCTACCGAGACCAAAACGGTGTCAGTAAAGCATCCAAACAGCTAATGTTGACATCAATGACAAAACATCAATGCAACACATAATCAATTCCACCAAATGGCCAACATGACTTAGGCAAACACCTATTCCCAACAATTTCCCTTTATTTCTATGTGCAAGAAGCAAGTACAGAGCTATGTTTGGGAGGATTGCTAGGATTTGCAAAGACAAATAGGTTCACCTTTTGATGGCGAGAAATTTGAAGGACAAGGGCAACCAACAGTACAGTCTAGAAAAAATAGGTTAAATTTCTAGGAACAAATCTAAAACTTCTTCTTCTCATCAAATCCAGGTCGGTATCTTTGTGTGATGATTGTACAACTAACTGTTTATGCCCAATCTCTTCAATATTTATCCATTTAGCCTAATTTCAACATTTTCACAATTCAACTTAGAAAGAAGGAATCAAAACCCTAATCCAAGTGGAACCTAATCATAATTTTAGAGACTTTTTGCCTAGAGGAATTAAGCCTAGATCTATTAGGTCCATCCCTCTTTCAATGTGATGGCCTTTTAAGAAAAAATAGTGATTTTATTACCTTAATTGGTGAAACCCTAATTTTCACCATTACAGGTATTAAAATAAATTATATTTTTTGAAATGAGAAAAATAATCCTACAAATCATATATTTACACAATGTTAATTTCTATGTATAAATGCTTCAATTTGTACTCCAACAAGAACAAAATTCAAGTATTAGGAAAAGACTTTCACTTTTTGACAAGAAAAATGAACCCTAGGGAAAGCATACTAGTAGCCATTATAGCTAACTTTGTGTACCCACAAATTCTAAATGGTACATCAGATTTTGATGATTTTTTTGGTTATCTCTGCATGCAACTTAACTTCTTATAGCTATTGTTTTGGCTTCTGGGTAGTAACGATGCACACTATGGGAAACATTATGCATGCAAGGGTAAAAAAATACACATTTCAAAGTGTCACTTGATACCTGCTTAAAGATGCCCCAATAATTGTGCACTTAAAATTGGTAATGCTTATGCACAAATGCCCCAATAGTCGTGCACTATGAGTACCAATAAAGGTGTTAGGTCCCGGAGACAACTGAGAGGGGGGGGGGGGTGAATCAGTTGTCTAATAAATTGAAACCAAAAACTTATTAACCAACTTAACGCTTAATACCAGTAAACCAATTAAGTATGCTGGTAGACAGTGTTAACAGTAAATTGCTATACCGGTAAGGATTAATGCATGAAACATAAACATAAAGTCATCCACAACACATGACACCAATATTTGTACGTGGAAACCCTGTAAGGGGAAAAACCATGGTGGGAAACCTTACCCACAATTAGATGATACTACTGCAGATAGTAAGTGTACATAAATGGGGTCTGCACATGTAGAAAGGCCAACAGCCTAGAGCTCACTGCTCAATCACAAAATGGGAGTCACACTGACTACAGTTGGATGGTTAAATCCAATAAGAATGTACTGCACAAAATAGCATCTTCATATGTTGGATTTAGTACCGGTGTAATGTTGATATGCTTCTACAGAAGCCTAACTTCACCTTCAAATGATGTCTTCGTGTATATCCCTGCTTGATCTCGCATATACCTTCACTTAATTCATTTTCGCATTCCACACTTGATCTTACAAATAAGATCTTACATTTATACCATACCCTAAGACCAATTTTAGTAGGTCGGCTCTACAAGATATTACAATAAAAACATTTTCCATACAATATAATATCCGATGCAATAACCGATTAAACATGTTGGCTTAATGCATTTACAACAATAATAAATCATCTACATAGCGTGCCATGCTGATCTGAAAAAGATAAACCTACCGGTGTAACCCTAGATAACCTTGACCTATTTGTCGGTAAAAGAAAATATGCAAATATGAATATACCAATGATTAATTCTTCAAAACAAAGTGTCCACACGATGTCTTCGACATTACCAAGTGTCTTCCATATCATTCCAGGTACCGGTGAACAATATATTCTGTCGGTGAACCATATACCAGTAACTGTTGCACAGTTTACTTGGTTGTCGGTGAATGTTGCTGGATCTCCAAAGTAGGTGTTGACATCAATGACAAAACCATACCAAAATACCAACAATCTCCCTCTTTGGCATTGATGGCAACACAAGATGGAAAAACCATCAAAGTGCCAAAACAGAAATGCCAAATACAAAAACCAACAATCTCCATTTCTCCCCCTGGGAGTAACATGTGTTTATCCAAAGATTTATTTTCAATACCAATCTCTCCTTAAATGTGTTTTTCAAAATCTCTCCCCAAAAAAGATAATGTGTTTTTCCATAGATATCTCTCCCCCTTTGACATCAAATGCCAAAGTCACAAAAACTCAAGTTCATACAAAATACCAACCAATTCAATATACCAACTACTTCCCCTAAGAAGTAGCTTCCTCATCAAATACCGGAATAAAAGATTTGTCTTTTTAATTATGCCGGTTGATGACAATCATCAACTATCTAAGTCTCTACCAGTGGTGGTATGACTCCAAGCTGATCTCTGAGATACTCAAAAGTCTCCTTAGGCAAAGGTTTTGTGAAAATATCTGCAAGTTGTTCTTTAGTATTCACGTAAACCGGTTTTATCTCTTTTTCTTCAACTTTTTCCCTTAGAAAATTTAGTTTGATAGAAACATGTTTTGTTTTAGAATGTAATACCAGGTTCTTAGATATATCAATTGCTACAGTGTTATCACAATATATAGTAATAGGTTCCTTGCATTTTACCTTTATGTCTTTCAACATTTGCTTAAGCCATAATACCTGTGTACAGTTAGTTGCTGCTGCAACATATTCTGATTCTGATGTTGATAAAGATGTACAACTTTGTTTCTTACTTAACCAAGAAACTAATCTCTTTCCAAGAAAGAATGCTCCTCCAGTGGTGCTCTTTCTATCATCTACATCTCCTGCCCAATTTGCATCTATGTATGCACATAGATCAAAATTTTCATCTTTAGGATACCATAATCCAAGATTTGTTGTGCCTTGTAGGTACCAGAAAATCCTTTTTACTGCTGATTCATGATTTTCCCTAGGATTACTCTGAAATCTAGAAACAATACATACTGCATTCATAATATCAGGCCTGGTTTGTGTCAAATACAGTAAACCTCCTATCATAGATTTGTATCTAGTTGGATTAACAGGTGTAGATTCATCCCTTTGAGATAATTTGTCATTTGTAGTCATAGGTGTGCTTACCGGTTTAGAGTTCTCCATCCCAAATTTCTTTAGTAATTCTTTCAAGTACTTGGATTGACTCAAAAATATACCTTCATAAATGGGCCAATTATGGTCCAAAAATGCTAAAAAAATGGGTGGCTATTGGTACATGCAAAATTTATTAATGGGCTTTTAGTTGTTGTTTTTTTTTGTTTCTTTAAAGTGAGAAATTGGAGAGTTGGGTATGCAAGGAGTGAACTGTTATTGGAACATGGACAATAATTGGTGCTCTTCCCCTACTTCTTGCATTTACCTCAAAATTGGGGACAAAATATAGAGAAAGAGCATATTATACACTCTCACCTCTATATTTTATACCACTTTGTATCAGTGTTGTAAATGCATAGTTCTAATACCTTATTGAGATATTTTGACACACTTATTATCCATAATATTAAATCCAAACACTTTTTTATTCTAAACCCAACTCTTTAAATGAACCCTAGCTTAGTTTATAGGGTTTATATTTTCCCTTAGACTAGTTTGGATATGTAGTTTTGTACCCTAGACATAACTATGTATGGTCTAGTCCTAACTAGATTCAAATTACAAATCTCCCACTTTCAAGGATTACAAACTCATAATATAATTATTCCTCCTTGATATGAATGCCAAGAAAAAAGTTTCAAATTATGTCTAGAATTTAAAAGAATCATCCTAAGTCATTTTGAGCATAAAAAAATACATAATTGTACATCCACATCAAATATTTAACTATTTGTACTTTATTAAGTCATCTTCATTCTTTGTTTTTTCTCTATTTTGAACTTATCAAATCAATATTGGAACTTTATTGTCACTAAAGAAATTGAATGCATTTTCCTCTTTGCAAAGCAGGGCCACAAAGGTGATTTTTGACCATTATATTTTCATAAATGTTGTTACACACTACTAAGTGAATTCAAGTTATATAGCTTATTTACTCTATATTGAATAGAACTATGCCAAGAAAAGGTGTCCATGGACTAGCTTACATGTCTAACATAGCCCCAACTAAGAAAAAAAAACATAAAATTCATTCATCACATGTCTTGATCACATATTCAATATCAATTTTCAGTTTTCAAATTTGTCACAATGTCTTACTAGATCAAAACATTCAATATAAAAAAAGTCCAATTCTAAGTAAGCAATATTGTTATCTTATCATTTCAATTTTATATGTATCTTAATATACTCACTTTCTTAGTCTTCCCAATATATATAACTTTCATTTTAAAATTATATCAAACTATCTATAAATTATTTATAAGAAGTATTTTGTTCTTGACACATATAAATGTATTTTCCTTATATTCTTCTGAATGAGTCAACTTATTAGGAAGGTTGACTTTAGTGACAAGCTTTGCAAGGCTAAGATATTTTTTAAGGATTAAAAAATATGTAAATAAAATTCTAAGTTTAGCTCTTTTATGAGTTTAAGTTGTAAAAATAATTCATGTTTTATTTTGATTTCTAAATATACAATTTTTTATCATTCTATAGTATTAACATTTTTTGTAGAGAAAAATTTCTAAAAACAAATTAAAAATGATGGAGGATTTATTATTATCTACTTGTTTGTTTCACTAGCTAATATAGGATCATGAGCCTATGTTTATACATCTTTGACTATGAGCAGAGAATTTATATGATATCTCTGGGGCTTTGAATCTTGATGGATGGTGCAATCAAAGAACATACCATCATTCTCATGATTTTGCTTAACCAATTTAGCAATAACCTTTTAATGAATTTGTAATTTAACTTAAAAAAAAATTGAAAGAAAGAAGACACAAGAACTTAAATTTCCATTTGCAAGAGGGAGGATAGACAATCTACTTTAAAAAAAAGAGGACAAACAAAACCTTAAAACAACTAGGGGAAAGGACCCAGTAGTTATGCACCCTAACTTCGCGCTTCTCAAAATCCTACGTGGAAATTTCAAATCACTCCGATTTTTTTACAGCAGCTTACTTGGTAAGTCCCTTGCTTATAACTAAGGTTTCAAGGCCACATCATCAAATATGATGCCACATCAACATGCTTTTTGCCAAAGTGTCCAAAACAGCCCAAAAAACAAGTGAGACCAATAGGTGTGCAAAAGGACCCCAATACTTGTGCAACTAATGTGGCATCACATGATTGGTTACTTTTCACAACAAATGGTATATTTCATTCAATTATTGGTACTTATCATACAACCATTGGTACAATGTTATACAAAGGTTGGACATTAAATCACCAAGTATGGGGTATTCAATCAACAACTTCTATCACAAGAATTGGAATGCGCTCAACTACTAGGTCCTTTCCCCTAATCTCCCACTAACAAATTACTTCATAACATTACATTAATTTAAAAAATAAAATAAAATTTAGAGATAATTTCCCCAAAACCTAAAAAATCACACTTGAGTTGATGTAGGGGTAGGGTACGTATGCATCATTTGTAGAACAGTTAGGTGCCTCCTGCATGGAGTACAATATAGTTCCATATCATTATAATTCATCCATCTTTAGACCCAAACACAGCTCTACGGATCCAATAGGCCCATATTACTATAAGCAATCCATCTTTAGACACAAACACAGATCATTTGTATGTACTATGCATAATTGCAGTACAGTTAGGCTACGCATCATTGCAGTACAGTTAGGTGCCTCTGACATGAGGTAAAGGGCACAATTTGTTTCTCTACGTTTCCAGTTGGAAGATGGCAAATATCACAAGCGATTGGAAAAAAATAAGTACCAGTTTTTGCAGCTACCTGAAAAAGATATTCGTTGTGCAAGACAGCTTCAAAGCCTATTTAAATTCAGTCTGTTTTAGTAGTGATATAGTTTTGAAAGTTATGTATTTGACAGTACAGTTAGGTGCCTCTGACATGGAGTAAAGGGCACAATTTGTTTCTCTGCGTTTTTAGTTGGAAGATGGCAACTATCCCAAGCGATTGGAAAAAATAAGTACCAGTTTTTGTAGCTACCTGATAAAGATATTCGTTGTGCAAGACAGCTTCAAAGCCTATTTAAATTCAGTCTGTTTTAGCAGTGATATAGCTTTGAAAGTTATGCATTTGAAGTTGTATAGTTTCGGCTATATGTATGGGGTTCTATGGTTTCAGCTTCGTTTGGGTTGTGCAAGTCTGTTTTAGCAGCGATATAATTTTGTAATCTCTGTATAAGAAGTTGTATTGTTTCAGATATGGTTGTATTGTTTCAGCTTGTATCGATTGTGCTTTTAAAGTCATCTGATGATGTCTAAGGACATATAGACTATTTAACATTTTTTTTATTTACAGCTCCTTTTGAACTACTATTCTTTATATATATTTTATTCAACTCTGTTCAATATTAAAAAGAATAAAGATTAAATTTCACGCATATGAGAAACGAGTGAGCATTATATCTGAGACCTCTTTTTGGGAGATGATTGTACTGTTGCTCAGGGGCTCACCATGTGAGGGACTCGTCAGAGTTTACCGACAGTTTTGTCTTTGAGCAAGTGGAGTACTAACTAACAAGCCTTTATGAGACTTTTTGTTCAGACGCTCACTTCAAATAGGTACACCTACATTCCCTTATTAATTTCACCTGCTTTCCAAGTTCCATTCAATCAAAACCTTGAATTCCCCAACTTTTTTATGTGTGGGGTTGATATTCAATTTTTTGATGGGTCATGTTTGATTGTATTTTTATTATGATATTCAATTTTTTGATGGGTCATGTTTGATTGTATTTTTATTATGATATTTCTATCAGAATTCAATTGTGTAGTTTTTGTGTCAAATTTATTGATTCATATTTAATGAGAATACATTTTTATTTATCATTGTTGGGCTGATATAAATCAAAGAAATTGGCTCATGTTTCATTATTTATTCTATCAGAATTCAATTGTATAGTTTTTGTGTCAAATTCATTTATTCATATTTTATCATTGGCGGGCTGACATAAACCAAAGAAATTGACTCATGTTTCATAAGAACAAATTTTTATTTCTCGTCAAAAGGGTGATCTAAATTAGAAAAAATGGAGACATTAGATTTCCATAGTCCATAAGTGTTGTGCTTCTCAATGAATGAATACGTTTTAATGGTCCATAAACGAGACTATAGAGCATCTTTGTTAACAATTTGCAAGTTCTTTTCATCATCGACTCTTCTGTTGTGGATCTTGATCAAGATGTCTGTTGTTTTATGGAGTCTTGCCTCCTCAAATAACCCGTTCAAATTATCCTGGTTTACGGATATCCTCGACAGCAACGCACTCAAAAATGAACTGCTCTAAACTGTGTAGATTTATTTGCATTAACATTTCGATCACACTGCATGATCCATCATAAAATAATACATTTTTATTTTCTATATAAATATACCCACATTAATTGGAAAAATTGACTCATACTTCATGAATATATATTTTTATTTTCTAAATAGATACTCCCATAGAAAAATTCATCCATTCTAATACATTTTTATTTTCCAAATAAATACACCTACATTGCCTCCTTAATTTCATCTATATAAATATACCCACATTAATTAGAAAAATTGACTCATACTTCAAGAATATATATTTTTATTTTCTAAATAAATACTCCCACAGAAAAATTGATTCATTCTAATACATTTTTATTTTCCTAGCTTCATGTATGAAGAGAGTCAGTTCACAAATACCTTTATTGCCTCCTGTCAGTGCTGTGTGATTGATGGGGTGTGTTTAACTGTGTTATTATTATGATATTCAGAATTCAAATGCTTGATGGGGCATATTTAATTGTATTTTTATTATGATATTTCAATCTAAGGTTGTAGTTTTTAGGTCAAATTTATTTATCTATATTTTTATTGTCGATTGGTAGGCTCACATAAAGTAGAAAATTGATCATGTTTAAATATTTATTTTCTATCCAGAGACTGACATAAATTAGAAAAATTGACTCATATTTCATAAGAGCATATCTTTATTCCCATCTACTGATCAACATAAATTAGAAAAATTGACTTGGGTGTGATGAGAGCATTTTTATTTCCTTTTCGGTCTACTTATGTAAATTAGAAAATCCACTCATATTTCAAGAATTTGCATTTTTATTTCCCTTTGGGTACTTTGATATAAATTTAAAAAATTGACTCATATTTCTTTTGGGCATGCTGATATAAATTTGAAAAATTGACTCATATTTCATGAGAGTGCATTTTTGTTTTCCACAACTAACCTAAATTAGAAAAAAATAAAAAAAATTCAATAAAAGTGGAGAACCACTAATTTTATTAATTATAAATTTTTACAAACCTAGTTCAAACCCGTAGGAAAGAACCAGGCAAAGAAAATCTTTGGTCTTGCTCATAAAAAGACCAACATTAGGTGGATATAGCATACAAAATTACATGAAAATAGGAGATTTCAACCTTCCAACCCATGCCCAAAACTATCCAAAAATGCTTATAAGCCAACCCCTAGTACAATATGAGAACCCAATTCATCCAAAGCTTGGGAGCCAATTACAAAATTCACCTGACGAAAAACTGGAGGCGAAATCACCTCATACTGAGAATCAATCAAAATCTGATCATCCGGAGCAATCACCTACAAAGGTTCCACCATGCTTGGAAGAAACCATTCATAGACTCAAGAAAAAGTGTAAACCTGAAAAAACAACCATTCATAGACTCAAGAAAAAGTGTAAACCTGAAAAAACATTTACAACAACAGTCAAGGTAACCAGCGATACATGATCCAAGAAGACTTCAAGAGCAAACACAATATCATCAAACCAAACCTCCTCTCAATATAGATAAATTAGAAAAATTGACATCAATGACTAAACAATGGTGAATCGATGGGTAACCATCAAATTAGGTCCAGAACATCACAAACAACATAATTGTAAAAACACAAATTTGCATAATATAATTGTTTTTCAGTGAATTTTCGCTGTAAAATGTCATTGAAAAAGCAGACCAATAGAATCAAACTAATAGAAATCAAGGTAAAATCTATAGTGATTTACAGATTTTGTATTTTTTATCAAATACTATTTTATATGAAAAATAAACCATTAAAACACCATTACCCACTAATTAACCGCTAATAAATAGAAAAGATTTGAAAGTAAAAGCTTTTACAGGAAGGTACCTTGAAAACCATTGTCTTTATCATGGATGGATGAGTTGTGCTTAAAAAGATTTATATTTTGGCAAATTGTTGAAAGAGGTGAGTACAGATGAAAAGACAGATTACATAATTCAAACAGAAGGGAAAGCTTATGTCTGAAAGGACTGTACGTCTCTGTGAAGAGGCAAAGACGTAAAAGAAGAGGAAAGACGGAAATTAAAATCAGTATTGTTTGCAAGGAGCAGACAAAGCAGATCCTCCGTTATCTTGACACGTGAAGTGGGAAGGTATTCCATATATCGCTTTTCCTTGTCAATTTCCAAAGGACTGGTGAAAAATTTATTGGGTACCCCGAGTATGATGGTAGAAATTTCTTAATCACAGGATATATTTATACCTATACCTAAACATTTTCAGAGATATTATTTTTAAGTGCCTATTGTTTTTATTTTTTTTGGATGGAGGGCGAGATCTGCACAGTCCAGCTCAGCAAGGGCATGAAGTCCGCGGCTTCATCCTTTATGATGTGGGAGCCTTGCATTCAGCAAGACTTGATCTTTGGTGGGCTCATTTAGAACCATTCAACTTCACCAGTAGACCAAGGGCCCATTGATTAAGTGCCTATTTTATTTAATCGGAATTTAATTTTTTTATCCTCATTAATGGTTAGAGGTATAGCAGCAGCTAAGCCACTAGGATTTTCACTCGGCGAGATTCAAATTTTGGATTTACATGGGAAGAACCCAAAGTCTTAAGCATGAGCGTACAAATCTAGTTCTGAATAACAAATTTTCTTTTTTTCACTTTGAATTAAAGTTGATAGTCAATTGTAGATTGTATATTAACATTTAATAATAAACATAATATTTTCAAAATAAGTAATTCATAAAACTTGTATGTTGAGCCATGTACATAGTAAATAAAAATAGTGCCACAATAAAATAATACAAATTAATCGTATTTAAGAAATCTATATTAGTAAAGATGTATTCAATATTTGATGACAAATTATGAAATTTCATGTCAGACATTAATTTAGACAGATTACTATTATGATCAAATGATCAACTTCTTTTCCATTTATGTCATGTTTGTATTGATTGCCTCCATCTAGGTAGTAGTCTATGTGTAGAGGTATTTCTATTTCTACCATGTATGTATTGATTACCTCCATCTAGGTAGTACTCAATGTGTAGAGGTCACATTTGACTTGAAGATCATCTTTGTTAACAGTAGCCACTTGGGAATCATTGCATTCATCCTCAAAGTCGAGCAATTTAATTTCCTTAGAGAGATTGTCATCAGTGTACCTCATGGGGGGTGGTATGCTTGAGTTGTTCACCTCAGTGGAATTGTTCTTTATGTCCCCTTCCATATTTCACTTGTCTTGCTACTTCTCCACAAAATCACTAAAGATATCAATATCTTTCAAATTACTAGGTTGGGCAACCTAGTAGACCTATGAACCCCAATTCTTTCTCTTTCTTGTTGGACCCTATCTAGAGAATCTTTCATTTCATCAAGTTGATTGAACTCTTTCTTACTCTCTTGACAAGGACAAAGCTTTTTAGACTTATCCTCCACACTCTTAGTTTTTCTTTTCAAAGTTTTTTTACTCTTTACTTTACTTTCATGTTTCCTCACACTAGATCCACCCTTAGACTTTGATGTGGGAGACTAGTTCGAAATTCATTACTATAATCAAATCAAATGTTAATTTATCTATAAAAAATTATAGAAATTTCACATCTCTAATATTTTACTCTCATAATTAATTTTAAATTTTCCATATATTTTCTCTATATTGATCAATATTAAAATAAAATAATTGTAAGAAAAATTGTAACAATGAAAATCATAAAATTAATATATTTTTGTCAAATATGAATTAACAATAAGAAGGGTCATAAATCAAACACCCCCTCCTCCCAACTATATTAATTACTTAAGAATTGTAATTGCCTAAAAATAAAAAATATTATCGATATAATTTAATTATATGTATATACATACACATACATGCACGTATACATGCATGTGTTTGTGTACATATATCATATGCATATGCATATATACACATATTACTTTAGGATGTTTGCTTTAAAAAAAATTAACAATAGTATCTATATTATTAGATTATATAAATATAAATATTTTTTAGTTTTTAGATTAACTTCAGAATTCACATATTTTATTATATAATTAAACTAAAAAATTGTTTACATAATTTTGTGAAAAGAAAATTAAAATAAATTTAATTATAATAAATGTTGAATAATTTTTAAGATGGTGTATATATTCTTACATGTATTATTAAAAACTTTACATCTATAATGAAATTAATCTATTATAAGTTATTAAACAAATTTACTTAATAAAAATTAATATAAACTTAATAACTCAAAATAGAATAGTTAATTAGATGTGAAATTATTATCTTAAATATCACATATGTCATGTGCCACATCTTACGATTTATGTGAAGTTTACAATTGTAAAAATCTTTTGTAAAAATGAGAATTATATTTGTTTAGGAAAATTAAGAAAAAATGATTACATTCAATTTAATATATAATTAAATAGATTATAAAAGTGTTTAAAATAGTTGGCAATTATGTCTTGATATTAGTAAATGATATTGTGTATAAGTTAAAAGTGGTAGGCATATGTGTTGCATACACATTGTTTTGCAAATAACCAAATCACTCATGTTGACATGGAAGAAACTAGTGGAGTGGGAGAATATTTAAAGAGTCACCTTCTTCATGAGGGAGAAGTCTCATGAATGTGGCAAAAATTTTAGTAGGGGTTCATTGTGGTGTGAAAAATGGTGTAAAAATATGGTATTTTTCTCTTGCAAACCTTTGTAGAGGTAGTATGGTCTACGTGATGATTATTGTGTGAGTAAATGCAATTTTGGTTCATATAGCATTAAGTTCTTGAAGAACATTTTCTAAGAACAAGTCAAGGCAAATGGTTTTTTCTTTAAATAATGCTTCAAGATGTTCTCTGACTCACATGTTGTCAATCTCTTGTTGTATTTTTCTGATGACTTAAGTTTGTTGTTACTCAATGAGTAAATGGGTAGGGATAGGTTTCTTATAGTTCCTTTAGGATAGCTTCTACCCAAATCTCTCTAATCTCAAGACATATAAAGATGAAAAGTTAAATGTGACCAAGGTGGAGAGAATATGAATGAAGATTTCTTAGGAACATTGATTCAATTTTTTTTCTTGGTTGATCATAACTTTGTTGAATATTTATGGTTGTTAAATATTTTTTTTAGAGTTTGATTGTCTATTTGAGCTTCTCCTGCCAAATATCGGAATAACATTTAAACTAATTAAGCATAAACAATAATAAGAGAATAAATACCATCCACATGACATCAAGGTTTAATACGTGGAAAACCTGGTAAAGGGAAAAACCACAGTGGGAAGCCTACCGACAGTCAGATAATACTTCTGCAGTAAGTATGTGAATTACAATTGAGGGGCCTGCACTTGCAGAAAGGCCAACAACCTAGAGCACACTGCTCATCACAAAAGGAGTCTCACTGACTACATAGAAATCCAGACAACAATCCGAAAGAATGAATGAACTGCAAAGATAGCATCTCCTATGTCTGAGTACAGTTTCGGTTAAGCTCAATATTGGAGGAAAAAATCCTCTTACATGTCCATATCCCATTCCTATATTCTGATGATCTACAATGATATCTTACATCATATATATACAATCCCTTGACCATAAACAATCAGGCCGACCACTAGACAATAAACCAATTACATAATTACAAAACATGTCGGCCTTAGACCAAACAAATAATATCCAACACATAAGACATCTTGGAAACACATTGAGAGGTCCAATCCACACGTTACATTAAGTCGGTCTATAACCTAGATCAATCAGAACCCAATATAGGTCCACATGCTAAAGAAATGATCTACATCCGCCATTAGCATCCTAAATCCACACCAGAAGCTGCACCAACACCACTTATGCATATCTCAAAGATCTTCATCAAAGCTCTGTCTATGAAACCCTCGCTGTAACCACAAACCAAGCTTCCAAGCAAACAAGATAGCATCTGATCACCAGACCAAAACCAACTGACTGAATATGAACACGAGTATCATGAATAAGCCAATTTGATAACCAAATCATACTAGAGCATACCGGATCATGCCGTATCCAAACCAACTAGAAACCACACATCCTACCGGGACTAGAAGGGTGTCGGTAAAGCATCCAAAACAACTAATGTTGACATCAATGACAAAACATAAATGTAACACATAATCAATTCCTCCAAATGGACAACAATCTCCCCCTTTGGCATTGATGGCAACACTAGATGTGAAAAACATCTAAGTACCAAGAAATGACAAATAAGTCTTCCCCAATGGAAGACAACCAACAATCTCCCACTCAAAGATATAGCAATGAAATTCTGAAATAAAGACAAAACTCCGCCTATGAATGATATCTCTGTAAAGATTTTGAATTACATGTATAACTCTCCCCCTAATGTATATAACTCCCTTTTTTTCACATCAATATATCTCCCCCTTTGACATCAATGCCAAAAATTTGACATAAATATCAAAGCAAAAACATAACCCACTGAAACACAAAGCTAACTACTCCCCCTGGGCAGTAGCATCCCCACATCAGTGCCAGAATGAATGATATCTCTAATAATACATATCAGACTGATGCCAAAAAACATCAATCAATTCTTTGTCGGAGGGGCAGAAACCCCTAACCTGTCTCTCAGGTACTCAAATGGTTCTTTAGGCAAAGGTTTAGTGAAAATATCTGCAATCTGCTCTTTAGTGTTCACATAAACCAATATGACTTCATTTACTTCCACCTTTTCCTTCAAAAAGTTATACTCGATAAATATGTGCTTTGTCTTAGAATGAAATACCAGATTCTTTGATATGTCAATAGCAGAAGAGGTATCATAGTGAATAACTACCGGCCTAATGCAATGCACTTTGATATCCTTCAACATTTGCTTCATCCATAGAATCTATGTACAGTTAGTAGCAGCAGCAACATACTCAGCTTCAACAATAGATAAAGAAGTACATGACTGTTTCTTGCTAAACCATGAAACCAACTTCTTTCCAAGAAAGAAAGCTCCACCAGAAGTACTTTTCTGGTCATCAACATCTCCAACCCAATCAACATCTGTATATGCACATAAAGTAAAGTCATCATCCTTAGGGTACCACAAACCATATTCTGATGTACATTGCAAGTATCTAAAAATCCTTTTCACCACACTCTCATGATTTTCTCTAGGATCACTCTGAAATCTAGATGCAATACAAACAACATTCATTATGTCAGACCTAGTCTAAGTCAAATAAAGCAGACCTCCAATCATAGATTTGTATCTTGTAGGATTTACCGGTGCAGAAACATATTTCCTTGTCAATTTCTCACTTGTAACCATAGGAGTACTTACCGGTTTAGAATCTCTCATACCAAATTTCTTCAACAATTCCCCAGCATACTTAGTTTGACAGATGAAAATACCTTTGTTAGTATGAGTAATCTGCAAACCTAAGAAAATTTTCATTTCCCCAATCATAGACATTTAAAATTCTTTCTCCATATTCGTAAAAAATTTCATGCACAACTTATCTTCACCTCCCAAAATAATGTCATCAACAAATACTTCAATAATTAGTATATCATCATTAGTGATCTTATAATATAAATTAGTGTCAACATTTCCCTTAGTAAAACCAAGCTTCAAAAGATATTTATCCAACCTTGCATACCAAGCTCTAGGTGCTTGTTTCAATCCATATAAATCTTTCCTTAACCTGCAAACCATATTTTTATCATCTGATAGTGAAAAAGCATCAGGTTGCTCAATATAAACTTCCTCATCAAGATCCCCATTAAAAAATGCACACTTAACATCCATCTGATAAACCTTGTAGTTTTTATGGGCAACATAGGAAAGAAATAATATTACAACTTCAATCCTAGCTACAGGTGCAAAATTTTTTCCATAATCAATTCCTTCCTTATGAGAATATCCTTTACAAACCAATATGGTCTTGTTCCTTACAACTTGACCATCCTCATTCAATTTATTTCTAAAAAACCATTTAGTTCCAATAACATTCTTATTTTTAGGTTGGGGAAGTAAAGTCCATGTGTTATTCTTCTTGAAATCTGATCTAATTCAAGTTCCATAACTTTCAACCAACATTTATCTTTACATGCTTCACTTACTGATACCGGTTCAACTTGAGAAATTATACATAGATTCTTCCCAAATAATATAGACTAAAATTGCATTATCCTTATAATAAACGACTCAAAAAATAAATGTTGCAATCAATATATATTCTTCCCAAATAGCATAGACTAAAATTACATTATCCTTATAATAATTATTGAGCCAATTTATTAAAAACCTATTTAGGTAAGACAAACCTTATTTAGTGAGGGTCACAGAGGTGACAAGTTGCACTTTTACCATTCATATACATGTGAAAAAATTATATTTGAGGGGTGAATATGTCTTTGATTCTAGAACTCATTGTTCAACAAAACCACCTTAATTATAAATGGGAACACGTTTGTAATATATCAAATTAATAGTCAAAGTTCAAATTTGGTCAGTAAAAATATGAAAAATGTGTACCACTTTTTTTTTGAAATGGATGAGTTGTTAAATCACCATTGATTCTAGAATACATCTCCTTTGTCAACAAGATCACATTAATCACAATTGGAAACATTATTATAGTCAATTAAGGTAATCCACACGTAGGATGATTATTTAGAACAATATAATCAAGTTTAACAATGAAAATTCAATTTTGGCTAATAAAAATAGGACACACATGTACCACTTTTTTGTATGAATGGTTCTAAAATCACCATTGATTTTAGAATATAACTCCTTGGTCAACATGACCACATTCATTACTAATATAAACACTTTTAATAGTCTACTAAGGTAATCCACACACAGGATAATTATTTAGAACAATACAAACAAATTGTACAATCAAAATTCAATTTTGGTCAATAAAAGTAAGAAAATGCGTATCACTTTTTGGCATGGATGAGTTGTAAAATCACTTATCAAAATTCAATTTTAACCAGTGAAAATAAGACAAACGAAATAATATAATCAAGTTCAACAATCAAAATTTAATTTTAGCCAATGAAAATAAGACAAACACATACTACTTTTTGATATGAATGAACCGTTAAAATTACTATTGATTATTTGATGAATAAAATGAATAATTTAAGATGTTTAATGTAATGCCTCACTAGAAACCCTAAAGGAAAACCACACTACAAGGCAACTAAAGGGTGCAATAATTTTTAAAAAAAAAAGATTAAGAACATTCATTAACATTGCACGTATAATAACACAAGCAGAAGTCTAACAATGACATCCTAAAGGGTTACCAACGAAGATTACTTCAAAATAAAACTACATCACAATGTTAATCCAATTATCCATCTAAATTAGGGAAAGATAATTACGATAATTAACTCAACTCAAACACTGATTCCAAATAGATAGGTATAAAGAGTTACAACATATATACTTCCAATGATTCATTTATACATAAGATGAAAGATAACTGAAATAACATACAATCCATTGAACTTTAAATTACAATATCCCATAAATTACATGGCTTCAATAGAACTAATAAGGTACATAGGTTACAAAGTTTAATAATGCAATGACCACATGGTCACAACTGTACAATAATCTCAAACATGAGCCGATACAAGAGTCATGAACCAATAACCACCAGCGAAGCCGATCCTCGCAAGAAGGTAAGAACCAAGATATCTGATGGGAAGTGGCACTACCACTCGACCATGTGATCCCATAATGGAACCACCCCACCGTGCTAGGAGATAGCAGAAGACCCTCAAGCAAGCAATAAGACAATTACGACAGTACACATGACTGCACAGAACTCAAGTGACTCAACTCACAAAGCACTAGTGACCCTAAAGAGACAGTGTCATCACATGGCTTAAGATGGTTACCCTAGGTAGGCCTCCATAGGTCCCGGCCCCCATCCTGGGTTATCCTGGTAACCTTTCTCGAACCCCCGGCTCCATCTAAACATCATGCAGACCCTACCAACCTTTTGTGAAGACAAGGTGGTGGGTTTGTCATTCCAGGCCTTCCCACACACCTTGAGCCTATACAAGTACTCAACCCTATGCGGGGTACAATATCTTAATTAAATTAATAACTACCCGCCCCCTAATCAATTATTAGTTTATCACTTATTATCTGAATTTCGAGGGGTTATCCTACCATCCACTTCAGGTGTGGCCCCTGCTCGAAAGCCACTCTCTCTCCTAGGACACTAATAGGAAAGGTACCTCTCTATGAGAACTCTATGGCGAAATTGAGAGCCATAAATAATCCTAACATAAAACAGATGAAGGTTTCACAATCACTAACCCAGGATTGACCATTTGGAAACATGAAACACAATGGCACACATCCACCAGGTTAAAACAATGACACCTGACTAAGGGAGTAAACTTCAAATGACATAATGACAACTCACCAAAATTGCAACGACATTAAAACTTGACTGCAATTATTATTAACACAAAATCCTAAATAGGCAATCTTTCTTTAAGCAGTCGGCAACATAAAATACTTGCAATAAAGATTTCCAGAAATAAAGAAATCACATCTATTTTAACATAAGGAAATGATGAAGTCACATGTCTAATAAGATTAATTGAAACCACATTTAAAATCTAATTCTAAAAGCATTTGATTATGATTAAATTATAATTTACCCAAATTGACTAAAGCCAAGTCTATATTCAATTCCAATTTTACATATATATATAATAATATAAATTATCAATATAATATATATTTAATAAATATAATATTATATGACTAAATTATATTAAAATATAATATCTAATTTTAAAAATCGCATTTATATCCAAAAATTCCACCAAACCCATTAATTTTCCCAAAATATATAAATATAAACTAATAACACAAAATAATATATATATATATATATATTATAATTATTATTAATTAATATTTATATTAATTAACATTTATATCTTTTTTTTAACATCTATATTTTTTTTTAAACTTAAAAAAAATATTTAAAAAAAACGAATAAGAAAACGAAGGGCAAATTCGGGGGGGGCGTTGTGTTTACCCATGGCGGCCCTGCTGCTACTGCAAGGTAGCGAGTGCTAGCTTACGATAGCGCTGCTACCAAACAGTAGCAGGTGCTGCCATAGGGCAGAGTTGCTACCTTATGGTAGCAGGTGCTACCATACGGTAGCACTGCTACCGTGAGGTAGCAACTGCTACCATTAGGTAGCAGGCTCTGCCTCCCCGCCCCCTCCGTTCTATTCAATCAAAAAAAAAAAATTATAAATTTTAAAAAAATAAATAAAAAAATCTCAATTCATAACAATGAATTAACAAAGATTTCATTTCTCTATTCTGCACACTCAAAGCTAAATAAAACACAGTAGCAGGTGCTGCCATAGGGCAGAGTTGCTACCTTATGGTAGCAGGTGCTACCATACGGTAGCACTGCTACCGTGAGGTAGCAACTGCTACCATTAGGTAGCAGGCTCTGCCTCCCCGCCCCCTCCGTTCTATTCAATCAAAAAAAAAAAATTATAAATTTTAAAAAAATAAATAAAAAAATCTCAATTCATAACAATGAATTAACAAAGATTTCATTTCTCTATTCTGCACACTCAAAGCTAAATAAAACACAATACAATTAACTAAATTCTTAAAAAATTGAATAAAACCAACATATGAAATTAACTCACTGGTAAAGAATTTAACCAGCAAGAAAAATCTCTGAGACAAAACAGAGATAGGAATTAGTTTCCCAAAACAAACAAATTCATTCCCAATTTCAAATTGGCTGGGAAATAAATTGTTTGCCATCCCCCAATTGGAGTTTTTGTTGGCAAAAATAGAACAAGAAGAATTTAACTCATAATTTCTCCCCAATTTTAGAAATTACCAGGAAGGATTTATTTTTTATTTTTTTTTAAATTGAAGGCATGAAGGGAAATTTCTTGGCAAAATTTTGTCAGCATGACTCTACTCAAGATCACAAAAATAAACAAAACTACCATCACCAGAAAATGAAATTTCTTGCATAATCAAAATGAACATGATTTTAAACCAAAAAATTTCATGAAATTGATTTGGGAGAGTTTGAAGTTGAAATTTAATAACAAAATTGATTGGGATTTTCCAATAACCTCATAGCAAACAAAATCCATAACCCAACACTCATTTAATCAAACTTTTAACAACATCCAGAAATTGGGAAGAAGAATGGATTTCAGAAAAAAAAAAAAAAAAAAAAAAAAAAAAAAAAAAAAAAAAAAAGAAGAAATCAACCAACCTATGGAGCTTTCAAGAAGAAATTTGTGAGCTTCAATCTTTCAACAGAATTCCAAACCAAATCAAAAGCTTCTCCCAAACAATTTTTCCACAATTTTCCTTCTTCAAAAACAAGCATTTTCTTCCAAAAACAAGCCTCCTCTTCCAAAAATATTTTTAGGGATAAATAGGGAAGAAATATCTTAACCTAACCTTTTAGGTTGAAATATTTTTCTCATGAAAAACATTTAATAAACAATTTAACTTTTTCTATTTCCTTCCAATGTAAATGGAAATTTCCTTATTTTGAAAAAAATACATTTCTCCCATAATGAAATTTAATTAACTTTTCAACAAAAGTGAAAATCAATAATTTAACTCTATTTTCATTTTTCTTTGAATCTAAAAGCAATAGAATTAACTTTATTTATTTTACTTTTTTCATTTGATCTAAGCATGGTTACTTTTCCAAAATAAAACAACTATAGATTTAAATCTAATAAATTAACCAAATAAGCTAAGTTCAAAACATAAAGGCATAATAATGAATAAATTGCGTATATCAAAAATGAAATGACAACTTAAATTTAAATAAATAATCGAACCACTATGGCACACGAACCAAGGAAATACAAGAAGACTTGAAGGCCAAACAAAAGGGAACGGATGACCGATTGACGACACTCACAAGAGTAGACTGAGGGTAAAAATTAGGGTCAACAGCTATTTCCTCCACTCCCATCGAACATATAAGGCATGCTCAGACCTATGAAGCCAGGTGGAGACGATACCCCGTACCTACCCGGTACTTGTACCTGCAATATCCTGCATCATCGAATCACACATGCATGTATATAAATATAGAATACACAACACACACACTGATGAAAGAGAATCGCGATGTTCCTTGTCTCACCGAAGTGAGTGAAGGAAAATCGTCCCCTTGCATCCAATATGATCGCAGACACGCAACATATATATGACACATCGCATAGATAAAGTAAGGTGTCAATACAATGAAATAATCCATAAATGCTACAATCACAAGTACTGAAATACTGAAAATAACTCATGCATCTCATATCCAAATAAACATGAAATAATATCCAATATGTCTGAATAATGTTTTAGCAATAATGTATCAACTGAAAAGTAAACTGCAACAAAATATCAATCTAATAAGTCCGATCGAGAAGGGGTACAACATTCTCCCCCCCAAAACTAGGCTTACTCCTGGAAGCCTAAAACAGATAAGAATAGAGCTCTCTCATCTTTGCTGCATCCTCCCAAGTCGTCGAGGTCTCATCATTTGGGTTCCATAGGACCCTTACCTGGTTGATGGTGTGACCCTTGAGGGTAAAATCCCGATGTTGAAGAATTCGCACGGGCTCCATGGAAAGCTGCCCGTCCTCGACCTGCAAGGAGTTCCAATCAAGAACATGAGTCATGTCTAGGTGATAAGGTCGAAAAACTGAAACATGAAAGACATCGTGGATGCAGGATAGACTCGGTGGCAAGGCAAGATGGTAGGCAACAGGTCCTATCCTCTCAAGGATCTCAAAAGGACCAACAAAATGAGGCGCCAACTTAGAACCCTTTCCATAATGGATCAGACTCTTCCACGAACGCACTCTCAAGAACACACGGTCACCAATAGAAAACTGATGATCTACCCTATGAGCAACTGCATACTTCTTCTGCCTATCCTGCGCAGCTACCAAATGCTCACGAATCCGCTCTACCTGTTGCTCCATATCTCGAAGAATATCTGGTCCTAAAAGTACCTTGTCCTCTAACCGATCCCAACTCAAAGGAGTACGACAAGGATGACCATACAATACTTGAAAGGGAGACATACCTATGGAGCTATGATATCCATTGTTATAAGAAAACTCCACTAGATAAATATAATCCTCCCAATGCAACTGCTGGTCCATAACATACATGCGAAGTGTAAAGCAGAAAATCGAACCCTAGGTGTTCCCCCACTCCAAGGAGAGAGAAAGGAGGTCACTAGGATTGACGGTTTTCACTTAGGAGAGACTTTACATTCAAAAGAGGGGTTGAAACTCACAAGATCCAATCCCACACAATGCAAGATTGAATTCTAAATGAGTTTCAAGGGTTGAGATAGCAAGGATACCCTCTTTTGTAAAGAATGTAGATAGAAGGATTGAACTAGGAGTGTATGTAAAAGTAAGAAAGATTCACTTGTAGACGGAGATAGGGACACAGGATGAAGCTACGGACCTGAAATTAGTAGTAAAATGTCAAGACGATGCTGCCCTACAAGTTTGAGCGAAAGTTGATGGGACGATGGCGCCCGGAGTGCACACGGTCCTCCGAAAAATCCACGAAATGAAGGGGGATCTGTTCGTCTCTGCACAAGGATTCCAGATCTTCAATTACAGCCGCGTACCTACAACCTACACACAGAAAAGAGAGGACAATTGGGGGGTTAGGGATTAGGGGTTTGCCTTCAGGTCAAACCCCGATTTTGGAATTAACCAAGAAATGAGAATGTTGTAAATGTAAATGTTTGTAATGTAATCAAGTATTGATGCCTTGTTGTAAGAATGTTTGTATTCTTACATGCGAAGGTGTAATGATGTTGTATGTTGTAGGTGATCTCCTCTTCAATGGTTGAATCCTTGTCTTGAATGCAACACCTAGCCTTGAATGGAGACTTAGAATGCTCAATTGCTTGAAGGAATGCTTGAATGCTTAAATGTTTGAATGTTTGCCTATCGCTTCCGCCTCTTGCACACATATGTTTTTCTTCTCCTCTTTCTGGGATGGGAAATGTAGTTTATATACTTATCAATTAGGGTTAGGAGACTGATTTTTCCGACCTTAGGCCGACCTAGGAGCATTATTTTCCAAATTGCAAACTTGAAGACCCGATGCCCAACAAGAGACTGGGCCCAAAATAGGGCCAGGGACCAGGGTGCTGGGCGCCATGGTCCTGAGGGACCAGGGCGCTGGGCGCCATGGTCCTGAAGGACCAGGGTACTGGGCGCCATGGTCCCACCTCCCGGGACAGCAGGGTGCAAGGAGAATCAGGCCAAGGTGCAGAAAGATGCAGTTTTTGATGTCGTAAACTGGTTTCAGGGTCTCCATTCAGGTTCAACATTGTGCCACCATCGTGAAGACCCAAATGCAGTAGAAATTGCAAGTGTCGCAATTTTACGACGCTACATTTAGCCCCCACTTTAGCAGGAGTATAAGCGTACGCCCATACTTTCGGTAAAGTACAAGGAAACAACATTGAAAGACTTTCACCACGTCAAGGAGGCAAGATACACCAAGCCCCCAGTGGACTAAGGATCTTATGACTTCGATTGACAAAGTAAAAGGGAAGATCATGAGGGAGAACCATGACTGTCAGTAGTAAGGTTCCCTCACTATGAGTCATGCAAGAATAATACCAAAAATTTTCAAGGCAAAGCTAAGTTTGCCAAGAAATTTTTAAGAATCTTGAAGAGATATGAACGAAGTGTATGCCCCCTACGTTAAAGCGATCGCACATGCCTCATCGGGGGTGATTGCTTTAAGGTAGTGATACACATAAGAAATGAGAAGGGAAAGGAGCATGTTATCACAAAGATTTAGCCCCCAAGTGTGAGATAAACCCAAGGATAATAGACACAAAACACAAAGCACAAGGTGACTTCACTTTCCTTGGGGTCAGTATGCTGTATGATAATTCATGTATATCATATGTATGTATGCATAATTGTTCTTCATTCCCTAATCAAGGAAGGTCTCCTAGAAGGAGGGAACACATGTGTCTTTTGAGTCAACATGAGAGAGATCAAAAGAGATCTCAATGCTTTGCATTGTCCTCAAGTAGACAACACTAAGGACAACAAATAGAAGAATGAGAATAACACATAGAATAAGTAGCAAAAGAGATCAAGAGAGGAGGAGAGAGTCTTCTATGCTAATGAACTAGTCTAGCACGTCATCCACCCCCCGATCTTGCTGATCAATATTTTGGGATGGCAAGAAACACGCTAGAGGAGGAACATCCAACACAGCAGATGGAGCTATCACAAGATCCAAACAAGGGCTATGTTCATGTTCCAAGCCACGTTGTTCTTGTCTAGGAGCTAGGATAAGTGCTTTAGAAAATTCGTTAGATAAATGGTTATCAATATCAACATATTCATTTTCACTATTAGAAGAAAGAGAAGTAACATTTTCATCATGAATAACAGTTTCATCTATATCATCATCAAGATTTATAAAAATGGGATCTTTAACTCGCATAGGATCAAAACCATCATGCATCTTATGTTTAGGAGATTTTGGCTCAATTTTTGGCTGAGGAGAAAATGGAATAATACTAGTTGAAGGTGTTTTTGGGGATTGCAAAGTTTGGGAAACAGCTGCACGAGCTCTAAGATGACACTTTCATCGGCATTCATGCGCAGAACGATTTCATCTAGTCTTAGTAGGAAGTTGAGAAGATTGAGGAGGAGGAACTGCTCCATATAAAGGAGGAATATCTGGTTTAGGAAGGAGACCAAGTCCATCATGACGAGGAGGTATAGGTCTACCTTTAGAAAGTTTATTAGACATAGACATAGTCACATCCATAGGGATGGGTTGGGAATCTTTTTGAGGAAAGACATTAGTTTTATCTTTCAAAGGAAGAACTTCCTTCTCAAGAATGATAGGAATATCAAGTTTGGGTGTTCTAGGTTCACTTAGAGATAGGATCATATCTTTTTTCCACTTTTGATAAGATTTGAAAAGATGATCACTTCGCGGTGGAAGAGATTGAAATTATTTAGGCCAAAAATAATCAATAGGAATGCTAGAAGTTCTTTCAACTGGTTTAAAGAGACTATGATTGACAGTAACAACTTCACCATTATGGGGAAATTTCAAACACTTGTGAATAGGAGAAGCAATAGCTTTCATGGAAGATAGCCAAGGATAGCCTAGCTTCACACGAAATTGTTCGGATGATGGAATAATAGCAAAGCTCATTGTAGTGTCCTAAAATTGTGACACTTGCAATTTCGACTACATTTGGGTCTTCACGATGGCGGCGCAACACTGAACCTGAATGGAGACCCCGAAACTTGCTTATGACACCAAAAACTGCATTTTTCAGCACCCTGGCCTGATCCTCCTTGCACCCTGCTGTCCCGGGAGGTGGGACCATGGCGCCCAGTGCCCTGGTCCCCCAGGACCATGGTGCCCAGCGCCCTGGTCCTTGGCCCTATTTTGGGCCCGGTCTCTTTTGGGGCTTCGGGTCTTTAAGTTTGCAAATTGGAAAATATTGTTTCCTGGTCGGCCCAAGGTCGGGAAAATCAGTCTATCAGCCCTAATTGACAAGTATATAAACTACATTTCCTCTCCCATTTGAGGAGGTCGAAAAGAGGAAATGAGCAAGAACAAAAGGCGGAAGCGATATTCAAACATTCAAGCATTCAAGCATTCAAGCATTCCTTCAAGCAATTGAGCATTCTAAGTCTCCATTCAAGGCTAGGTGTTGCATTCAAGACAAGGATTCAACCATTGAAGAGGAGATCACATACAACATACAACATACAACATACTACATACATTACACCTTCGCATGTAAGAATACAAACATTCTTACAACAAGGTATCAGTACTTGTTTACATTACAAACATTTACATTTGTAGCATTCTCATTTCTTCGTTAATTCCAAAACCGGGGTTTGACCTAAAGGCAAACCCCTCATCCCTAACCCCCCAATCGTCCTCTCTTTTCTGTGTGTAGGTTGCAGGTACGCGGCTATAATTGAAGATCTGGAATCCTTGTGTAGAGACGAACAGATCCCCCTTCGTTTCGCGGATTTTTCGGAGGACTGTGTGCACGCCGAGCGCCATCGTCCCGTCAACTTTCGCTCAAATTTGCAGAACAACACCGTCTCGACATTTTACTACTAATTCCAGGTTCGCAGCTTCATCCCATATCCCTATCTCTGTTTATAAGCGAGTCTTTCCTACTTTACATCCATTCCTAGTTCAATCTTTCTATCTACATTCTTTACAAAAGAGGGTATCCTTGATGTCTTAACCCTTGAAACTCATATAGAATCCAATCTTGCATTGCATGGGATTGGATCTTGTGGGTTTCAACCCCTCTTTTGAATGTAAAGTCTCCCCTAAGTGAAAACCATCAACCCTAGTGACTCTCCCTTCTCTCTCCTTGGAGTTGGGGAGGGGAGAACAACTAGGGTTCGATTTTTCAGCTTTACATTTTGGTGAACCCGACGTGAACATCCTCATTCTGATTATTCATGGTTAAATCTGAAAATTTTGCTTTCCTAATTATATTTCCATGTTTGATCTTTTGCAAATTTTAGAGGTTGATTGCATAAAAACCCTAAAATTTTCTTTTTAGTAATTAAACTTGTGGAATGTTTAATTGTTAATGCTTGTTTCAGATCTACCCTTTTATTGCAAATTGTCAATTCATATTTGTGCTTTAATTCTGAAAATTAAGTGGTTAAATGTCAAAACCCTAATTTTTAAGACGTCCTTGATTCAACCTTTGACTGATAATTTCACTAAATCAAAACACCTCCAAATCGGCTGTAACTTTGGATTCTGCAATAAAATCACTCAAAAATTAAAGTCAAAGTTGGTCTAGCGATTGCTTGGATTGAGGCTTCTAATCATTCAAAAATTGTTGAAATTGAAATTCATATCAAAATTGTGTTTCTTACAGTCCTAAATCTGAAAAGTGTGTTGGCATTCATTCGAAATTTCAGTGTTTTATTCAAATTTTTGCAGTTTGTGACTTTTGAAATTAAGTGTTTAATTGCAACAACTTTGATTTCCACTTTCAAATTCAAATTTTGCATGAAATCGAGTCAACTTTTAAATTTCAAAACTTGCATTGCTTTTAGTATTCCCTCTAAAATCATAAAATTCAAAATTTCAGTTTCCCTCTCTTTTTCAAAATTCAAATTTTGCATTTTTCAACAATCTTGGTAGGGTTCAATTTTGAGATTGCAACTTTAATTTGGCCTATCTACAGATCGTAAAATCACTCAATTTTTTCAGATTAGCTTTAAAATCATCATAACTTTCATCCCTGAAAATTTCGAAAAAAGTTGCGAGGACTGTGTGCACTCCGTTCGCCATGGTCCCGGACATTTTTTTCGAAATTTCGGGAGATTGTCCTGATTGCATTTAACAGCTTAAATCTAGGAGATTGGCTGGTTTTATTGAAATTTGCTACCTCTTAAATTCAAAATCTTCTCTCTTTCTTTAGTGCATGAGTTTTACAACAATAAGTCCTACTTACACTATTCCCGTTAGACGAAGCCTTAGAATTAAGTCTTTCCAAGGTGTAATTACCGAGGAGATGGAACCTAATTTGAATAGCCTTTTTAACGAGGACATGGGTAATTCCTCTAATCCTCTTAATGATGAAGAAGCTCTCCATGAGGTTTCTGAAGAACAACTTTCGAAATTGGATAACCAATTTGATGATTTTCGACAATGGATGTCTCAAGAATACCCTGATAGTGAAGCTCTTTCATTAATTGAGGGTCTAAAACGTATGGTTCAAAGTGATAAGAATGGAATTGATATTTTGCATGGTATTGCACACATTGTGGATTCGAATGTGATGCCGATGAAAAGTTGTGCCGAAACATTAGGTTACACACAACCTCCTACTCAAGTTAATCATTCTATTCCTTTGACAACTCCTATTGCTAGTATACCTACTTTTACATCAAACATAATGACTACTTCAATACAAGACATTCCTCCTATGATCACCAGTCATGGGGACAATCCAACTTCTTCATTCATTCCTTCAATGAGTGTCCCTATTATATCTCCACAAATGAACATGACGCAAGGGGGCAATTCATTTAACCCTTCCATTCCTCCTTGTAGTGTTCCTCCTTTCCAATCATCTCCTATGACTAACTATCATAGTGTCCCACCACCTTACTCTCTACCTTCTTTCAATAACATAACACCTCCATCACAATCTAACACGTCTAATATGAACTCTTTGACTGAAGCGACCCTTAACAATCTTGCACAAACTGTCTCTTCTTTACAGCAACAAATTGCCTCTATGAATCAATCTAAGTTTAGTGTGCCCACATTTGATGTTGCGAGCCCACTTTCTCTTGACATTGTTCGAGCTATTCCCCCTAAACATGTTGAAATTCTGCATTTGGAGCTTTATAATGGTAAGGGTGACCCTCTAACACATGTTAAGACCTTTCAAACAATATGTACTGATTTTGCTTATGACCAAAGGTTGCTTGCAAAACTGTTTACTAGAACATTAAGAGATAAAGCCCTACAATGGTATTGCTCGTTGCCTTCTTATTCTATTACTTCTTTCGAACAACTTGCAAATGCTTTTATTCAACAATTTCAAAACAATATAAGTCCTAAAGTTACTTTGATTGATTTAATGCATTGTAAACAAGGTGTTAAAGAAAAAGTGACTGATTTCATTGGTAGATATAAGCATTTGTATGCTCAAATTTCTTTTCCAGTGCCTGACAATGATATTCAAAGAATCTTTATTTCTAATTTACAAAAAGATATTAGAGAAAAACTTCTGTTTTCTGAGTTTACTTCTTTCCAACGGTTGTGCGCAACTCTTCACAATTATCAACTGACTGTGAGTCAAATGGAACAAGCAAATCCTATGACTCCGAGTGATAAGGGTGATAGTAGTCAACAACCATTTGGGAAGTTTAAACCGAACAGAGAGTCCATTAAATTCAATGAAAACATCATCAACAACAATGTGAATGCGGCATCAGGTGTGCCTCCTATTTCTAAGTTTTTCAAGAAAGAAAGAAAGTTTACTCCTTTGAATGAATCATTGCATAGTATTATGAATAAGTTATTGGAACAAAATGTGCTTACTCTTCCTCCTATAAGGCAAATAGACCCTGCAAAGATTAATTCACCCTACTTTGATAACAAATCTTTTTGTCAATTTCATCGTCATCCTGGGCATGATACTGAAAAATGTTTTGCTTTAAAAGGTAAAATTCAAGATTTGATTGATAATAATACTATCTCTGTTTCTGGGGTGAATGATAAAGGTAACACATCTGTAGCTCCTCCTAACCAAAATCTTAAGATTTTTACTGATCCATTGCCTTCTCATACCTAGTGCGATTGATACTAATGATTCCTCTGTCTCACCTGATGATCTTGTGTCTATGACTCTGAATGTGATTAACTTTGTAGAGCAGCAGAAAATCCCTAAAGAACCTTCCATCACCTTTGATTCTAGTGAAACTATCAGGGCACCTGATGGTCCTTTATATATAGTTGCAAAAGTCAAGAATACACCTTGCCGTGGAGTGCTTATTGATCCTTCTTGTATGGTTAATATCATTACTGAAGAATTTCTTTTTACTTTGCAATTGAATCAAGTGATCTATGATGAAACAAATGTGGTTGTGAAACTATTTGATGCATTTTCTTCTCCTGCATTTGGTTCTATTACATTACCTATTGAGGTCCATAACAAATCCCTTGATGTAGACTTTTCTATTATTCCATCATCCGAACAATTTCGTGTGAAGCTAGGCTATCCTTGGCTATCTTCCATGAAAGCTATTGCTTCTCCTATTCACAAGTGTTTGAAATTTCCCCATAATGGTGAAGTTGTTACTGTCAATCATAGTCTCTTTAAACCAGCTGAAAGAACTTCTAGCGTTCCTATTGATTACTTTTGGCCTAAACAATTTCAATCTCTTCCTCTGCGAAGTGATCATCTTTTTAAATCTTATCAAAAGTGGAAAAAAGATATGATCCTATCTCTAAGTGAACCTAGAACACCCAAACTTGACATTCCTATCGTTCTTGAGAAGGAAGTTCTTCCTTTGAAAGATAAAACTAATGTCTTTCCTCAAGAAGATTCCCAACCCATCCCTATGGATGTGACTATGCTTATGACTAATAAACTTCCTAAAAGTAGACCTATCCCTCCTCGTCATGATGGACTTGGTCTCCTTCCTAAACCAAATATTCCTCCCTTATATGGAGCAGTTCCTCCTCCTTCCTCTTATGGAGAGAAGAGACCTTCCTCTTCTCCTATTATTCAACCTAAGAGACCACAACCTAAGCACCCAAGTGATAAGGATGAGAATATTCCTCCTCCTCAATCTTCGCAACTTCCTACTAAGACTAGACGAAATCGTTCTGCACATGAACGCCGACGAAAGCGTCGTCTTAGAGCTCAGCCAGCTGCTTCTCAAACTTTGCAATCCCCAAAAACACCTTCAACTAATATTATTCCATTTTCTCCTCAGCTGACGATTGAGCCGAAATCTCATAAACATAAGATGCATGATGGTCTTGATCCTGTGTGAGTTAAAGATCCTATTTTTATAAATCTTGATGATGATATAGATGAAAATGTTATTCATGATGAAAATATTACTCCTGTTCATTCTGATAGTGAATATGAATATGTTGATGTTGATAACCATCTATCTAACGAATTTTCTAAAGCACTTATCCTAGCTCCTAGACAAGAGCAACGTGGCTTGGGATATGAACATAGCCCTTGTTTGGATCTTGTGATAGCTCCATCTGCTGTGTTGAATGTTCCTCCTCTAGCGTGTTTCCTACCTTCCCGAAATATTGATCAGCAAGATCGGGGGGTAGATGACGTGCTAGACTAGTTCATTAGCATAGCAGACTCTCTCCTCCTCTCTTTTGTTACTTCTTCTATGTGTTATTCTCATTCTTCTATTCGTTGTCCTTAGTGTTGTCTACTTGAGGACGATGCAAAACATTGAGATCTCTTTTGGTCTCTCTCATGTTGACTCAAAAGACACATGTGTTCCCTTCTTTTAGGTGACCTTCCTTGATTGGGGAATGAAGAACAATTATGCATACATACATATGATATACATGAATTATCATACAACATACTGACCCCGAGGAAAGCGAAGTCACCTTGTGCTTTGTGTTTTGTGTCTATTATCCTTGGGCTTATCTCACACTTGGGGGCTAAATCCTTGCGATAACGTGCTCCTTTCTCATTTTATGTATCACTACCTTAAAGAAATCACCCCCGGTGAGGCGTGTGCGATCGCTTTAACGTAGGGGGGCATACATCCCGTTCATATCTTTTCAAGATACTTGAAAATTTTTGACAAATTTAGCTTTGCCTTGAAAATTTTTGATATCTTTCTTGCATGACTCATAGTGAGGGAACCTTACTACTGACAGTCATGGTTCTCCCTCATGATCTTCCCTTTTACTTTGTCAATCGAAGTCGTAAGATCCTTAGTCCACTGGGGGCTCGGTGTATCTTGCCTCCTTGACGTGGTGAAAATTTTTCAATGTTGTTTCCTTGTACTTTACCAGAAGTATGAGCGTATGCTTATACTCCCACTAAAGTGGGGGCTAAATGTAGCATCCTAAAATTGTGACACTTGCAATTTTGACTACATTTGGGTCTTCACGATGGCGGCGCAACACTGAACCTGAATGGAGACCCCGAAACTTGCTTATGACACCAAAAACTGCATTTTTCAGCACCCTGGCCTGATCCTCCTTGCACCCTGCTGTCCCGGGAGGTGGGACCATGGCGCCCAGTGCCCTGGTCCTTCAGGACTAGGGCGCCCAGTGCCCTGGTCCCCCAGGACCATGGCGCCCAGTGCCCTGGTCCCCCAGGACCATGGCGCCCAACGCCCTGGTCCCTGGCCCTATTTTGGGCCCGGTCTCTTTTGGGGCTTCGGGTCTTTAAGTTTGCAAATTGGAAAATATTGTTTCCTGGTCGGACCAAGGTCGGGAAAATCAGTCTATCAGCCCTAATTGACAAGTATATAAACTACATTTCCTCTCCCATTTGAGGAGGTCGAAAAGAGGAAATGAGCAAGAACAAAAGGCGGAAGCGATATTCAAACATTCAAGCATTCAAGCATTCAAGCATTCCTTCAAGCAATTGAGCATTCTAAGTCTCCATTCAAGGCTAGGTGTTGCATTCAAGACAAGGATTCAACCATTGAAGAGGAGATCACATACAAAATACAACATACTACATACATTACACCTTCGCATGTAAGAATACAAACATTCTTACAACAAGGTATCAGTACTTGTTTACATTACAAACATTTACATTTGCAGCATTCTCATTTCTTGGTTAATTCCAAAACCGGGGTTTGACCTAAAGGCAAACCCCTCATCCCTAACCCCCCAATCATCCTCTCTTTTCTATGTGTAGGTTGCAGGTACGTGGCTATAATTGAAGATCTGGAATCCTTGTGCAGAGACGAATAGATCCCCCTTCGTTTCGCAGATTTTTCGGAGGACCGTGTGCACGTCGGGCGCCATCGTCCCGTCAACTTTCGCTCAAATTTGCAGAACAACACCGTCTTGACATTTTACTACTAATTCCAGGTTCGCAGCTTCGTCCCATATCCCTATCTCTGTTTATAAGCGAGTCTTTCCTACTTTACATGCATTCCTAGTTCAATCTTTCTATCTACATTCTTTACAAAAGAGGGTATCCTTGATGTCTTAACCCTTGAAACTCATATAGAATCCAATCTTGCATTGCATGGGATTGGATCTTGTGGGTTTCAACCCCTCTTTTCAATTTAAAGTCTCCCCTAAGTGAAAACCATCAACCCTAGTGACTCTCCCTTCTCTCTCCTTGGAGTTGGGGAGGGGAGAACAACTAGGGTTCGATTTTTCCGCTTTACACTCACATCAAGGGATTTGTTATGGACCTCAATAGGTAATGTAATAGAACCAATTGCAGGAGAAGAAAATGCATCAAATAATTTCACAACCACATTTGTTTTGTCATAGATCACTTGATTCAATTGCAAAGTAAAAAGAAATTCTTCAGTAATGACATTTAACCATACAAGAAGGATCAATAAGCACTCCACGGCAAGGTGTATTTTTTACTTTTGCAACTATATATAAAGGACCATCAGGTGCCCTGATAGTTTCACTGGAATCAAATGTGATGGAAGGTTCTTTAGGGATTTTCTGCTGCTCCACAAAGTTAATCACATTCGGAGTCATAGACACAAGACCATCAGGTGAGAAAGAGGAATCATTAGTCTCAATCACATTAGAGGTATGAGAAGGTAATGGATCAGTAAAAATCTTAAGATTTTGGTTAGGAAGAGCTACAAATGTGTTGCCTTTATCATTCACACCTGAAACAAAGATAGTATTATTATCAATCAAATCTTGAATTTTACCCTTTAAAGCAAAACATTTTTCAGTATCATGCCCAGGTTGACGATGAAATTGACAAAAAGATTTGTTATCAAAATAGGGTGAATTAATCTTTGCAGGATCTATTTGCTTTATAGGAGGAAGAGTGAGCACATTTTGTTCCAATAACTTATTCATAATACTATGCAATGATTCATTCAAAGGAGTAAACTCTCTTTCTTTCTTGAAAAACTTAGAAATAGGAGGCACACCTGATGTTGCATTCACATTGTTGTCGGTGATGTTTTCATTGAACTTAATGAACCCTCTGTTCGGTTTAAACTTCCCAAATGGTTGTTGACTACTATCACCCTTATCACTCAGAGCCATAGGATTTGCTTGTTCCATTTGACTCATAGTCAGTTGATAATTGTGAAGAGTTGCACACAACTGTTGGAAAGAAGTAACCTCAGAAAATAGAAGTTTTTCTCTAATATCTTTTTGTAAATTAGAAATAAAGATTCTTTGAATATCATTGTCAGGTACTGGAAAAGAAATTTGAGCACATAGATGCTTATATCTACCAATGAAATCAGTCACTTTTTCTTTAACACCTTGTTTACAATGCATTAAATCAATCAAAGTAACTTTAGGACTTATATTGTTTTGAAATTGTCGAATAAAAGCATTTGCAAGTTGTTGGAAAGAAGTAATAGAATAGGAAGGCAACTAGCAATACCATTGTAGACCCTTATCTCTTAATGTTCTAGTAAATAGTTTTGCAAGCAACCTTTGATCATGAGCAAAATTGGTACATATTGTTTGAAAGGTCTTAACATGTGTTAGAGGATCACCTTTACCATTATAAAGCTCCAACTACGGGATTTCAACATGCTTAGGGGGGATAGCTCGAACAATGTCAAGAGAAAGTGGGCTCGCAACATCAAATGTGGGCACACTAAACTTAGATTGATTCATTGAGGCAATTTGTTGCTGTAAAGAAAAGACAGTTTGTGCAAGATTGTTAATGGTCGCTTCAGTCGAAGAGTTCATAGTAGACATGTTAGATTGTGATGGAGGTATTATGTTATTGAAAGAAGGTATTGATTGAGAGTAAGGTGGTGGGACACTATGATAGTTAGTCATAGGAGATGATTGGAAAGAAGGAACACTACAAGGAGGAATGGAATGGTTAAATGAATTGCCCCCTTGCGTCATGTTCATTTGTGGAGATGTAATAGGGACACTCATTGAAGGAATGAATGAAGAAGTCGGATTGAATGAAGGGAGAGGGTTGATTGAAGAAGAAGGATTGCCCCCATCACTGGTGATCATAGGTGGAATGTTTTGTATTGAAGTAGTCATTATGTTTGATGTAAAAGTAGGTATACTAGCAATAGAAGTTGTCAAAGGGGTAGAATGATTGACTTGAGTAGGAGGTTGTGTATAACCTAAAGTTTTAGCACAACTCTTCATAGGCATCACATTCGAATCCACGATGTGTGCAATACTACGTAAAATATCAATTCCATTCTTATCACTTTGAACCATACGTTTTAGACCCTCAATTAATGAAAGAGCTTGACTATCGGGGTATTCTTGAGACATCCATTGCTGAAAATCATCAAATTGGTTATCCAATTTTGAAAGTTGTTCTACATAAACCTCATGGAGAGCTTCTTCATCGTTAAGAGGATTAGAGGAATTACCCATGTCCTCATTAAAAAGGCCATTCAAATTAGGTTCCATCTCCTCGGCAATTAAACCTTGGAAAGACTTAATTCTAAGGCTTCGTCTAACGGGAATAGTGTAAGTAGGGCTTATTGTTGTAAAACTCATGCACTAGAGAGAGAGAGAAGATTTTGAATTTTGAAAATAAAGTTGGCAAAATTGAACAATGAGATAATGATAATCCAATTTGAACTTTGTGAAAGAAGAGGGAAACACAACTTCCAAAAAAGGTAGGCACAATTGAAAATTAGGGCCAAGGGGGTAGCACTTAATTTTAATTGTTATCTTGAAAATTGAGATCTTGAATTTTGAATTTATTTTCGAATTTAGAGGTAGCAAATTTCAATAAAATCAGCCAATCTCCTAGATTTAAGCTGTTAAATGCAATCATGACAATCTCCCGAAGTTTCAGAAAAAATGGCAGGGACTGTAGCGAATGAAGTGCACACGGTCCTCGCAACTTTTTTCAAAATTTTCAGGGATGAAAGTTATGATGATTTTAAAGCTAATATGAAAAAATTGAGTGATTTTACGATCTGTAGATAGGCCAAATTAAAGTTGCAATCTCAAAATTGAACCCTACCAAGATTGTTGAAGAGTGCAAAATTTGAATTTTGAAAAAAAAAAAAGGGAAACTGAAATTTTGAATTTTATGATTTTAGAGGGAATACTACAAGCAATGCAAGCTTTGAAATTTAAAAGTTGACTCAATTTCATGCAAAATTCAATTTTGAAAGCAGAAATCAAAGTTGTTGCAATTAAACACTTAATTTCAAAAGTCACAAACTGCAAGAATTTGAATAAAGCACTGAAATTTCGAATGAATGCCAACACACTTTTCAGATTTAGGACAGTAAGAAATACAATTTTAACACAAAATTTCAATTTCAACAATTTTTTGAATGATTAAAAGCCTTAATCCAAGCAATCACTAGACCAACTTTGACTTTAATTTTGAAAGTGTTAGAATTGATGAAATCAGCCAAGATTCTGGATTCTAGCAGAAAAATACAGTAAGATCTGGCTCCCGAAATTTCAAAAAAAATGTCGGGGACGATGGCGCTCGGGGTGCACACAGTCCTCGCAACTTTTTTCAAAATTTTCAGGGATGAGAGATATTATGATTTTGTTGCGGAATCCAAAGTTACAGCCGATTTGGAGGTGTTTTGATCAGTGAAATCATCAGTCAAAGGTTGAATCAAGAGGGTTTTAAAAATTAGGGTTTTGACACTTAACCACTTAATTTTTAGAATTAAAGCACAAATATGATTTGACAATTTGCAATACAAGGGTAGATCTGAAACAAGCATTAACAATTAAACATTTCACAAGCTCAATTACTAAAAAGAAAATTTAGGGTTTTTATGCAATTAACCTCTAAAATTTGCAAAAGATCAAACATGGAAATGTAAATTTTTTTTTTTCAGATCTAACCATGAATAATCAGAATTAGGATGTTCACGTCGGGTTCACCAAAATGTAAAGTGGAAAATCAAACCCTAGGTGTTCTCCCACTCTAAGGGGAGAGAAAGGAGGTCACTAGGATTGACGATTTTCACTTAGGAGAGACTTTACATTCAAAAGAGGGGTTGAAACTCACAAGATCCAATCCCACACAATGCAAGATTGAATTCTAAATGAGTTTCAAGGGTTGAGACAGCAAGGATACCCTCTTTTATAAAGAATGTAGATAGAAGGATTGAACTAGGAGTGTATGTAAAAGTAAGAAAGATTCATTTGTAGACGGAGATAGGGACATAGGATGAAGCTACGGACCTGAAATTAGCAGTAAAATGTCGAGATGATGTTGTCCTGCAAATTTGAGTGAAAGTTGACGGGACGATGGCGCCCGGAGTGCACACGGTCCTCCGAAAAATCCGCGAAATGAAGGGGGATCTGTTCGTCTCTGCACAAGGATTCCAGATCTTCAATTACAGCCATGCACCTGCAACCTACACACAGAAAAGAGAGGACGATTGGGGGGTTAGGGATTAGGGGTTTGTCTTTAGGTCAAAACCCAGTTTTGGAATTAACCAAGAAATGAGAATGTTGTAAATGTAAATGTTTGTAATGTAATCAAGTATTGATACCTTGTTGTAAGAATGTTTGTATTCTTACATGCGAAGATGTAATGATGTTGTATGTTGTAGGTGATCTCCTCTTGAATGCAACACCTAGCCTTGAATGCAACACCTAGCCTTGAATGGAGACTTAGAATGCTCAATTGCTTGAAGGAATGCTTGAATGCTTGAATGTTTGAATGTTTGCCTATCGCTTTCGCCTCTTGCACACATATGTTTTTCTTCTCCTCTTTCTGGGAGGGGAAATGTAGTTTATATACTTGTCAATTAGGGTTAGGAGACTAATTTTTCCGACCTTAGGCCGACCTAGGAGCATTATTTTCCAAATTGCAAACTTGAAGACCCGATGCCCAACAAGAGACCGGGCCCAAAATAGGGCCAGGGACCAGGGCGCTGGGTGCCATGGTCCCACCTCCCGGGACAACAAGGTGCAAGGAGGATCAGGCCAAGGTGCAGAAAGATGCAGTTTTTGATGTCGTAAATAGGTTTCGGGGTCTCCATTCAAGTTCAACGTTGCGCCGCCATCGTGAAGACCCAAATGCAGTCGAAATTGAAAGTGTCGCAATTTTACGATGCTACACGAAGCATGTCCTCTAAAACCTGATTCACATGCTCAGTCTGACCATCTGTCTCTGGATGATAAGTTCAACTGAAGTTCAACTGAGTCCCCAAAGCATGCTGAAGTGAGGTCCACAACGCTGAGGTAAACACAGGATCTCTATCAGAAATGATCCGCCTTGGAATCCCATGCAATCTCACTACATCTTCCAAGAACACGCGAGCCACCACTATTGTCGTATAGGAAGCTCGAATAGGAACAAAATGAGCAACCTTCGTCAACCTATCAAAAATGACCATGATGGCATCATGACGACATGAAGAAATAGGCAACCCAACAATGAAATCCATGGAAATGATGTTCCATTTCCAATCCGGTAATACATTAGGCTATAAAAGCCCTACCGGGTGCTGGTGCTCTGCCTTCACTCGCTGACATTCTAAACACTTCGACACAAAATTAGCAATGTCATGCTTCATGCCAGCCCAATGATAAATCTGTCTAAGATTTGCGTGCATCTTCTTGACACCTGGATGTGCTGAATAAGGTGCACGATGGGCCTCAGTCATGATCAAAGTGCGAAGACCCTCCAAAGGAGGTACGTAGATCTAGCCAAGATGGCAAAGAAGACCATCCGCCTCAAGACTATAACTAGAAACTCTACCCTCTAAAGGCCTTCCAGACTCCAACACAGCTCTAACATCCTGATACCAAGAATCCTAAGGAAGAACTCCAAGAATTCTCTGTCTCAAGTCCACTCCAAGGGACACTGCTGAAACTTCATGCCGCCTACGACTCAAAGCATCAGCGACTACATTCTCCTTCCCCTGAATATATCGGACCCCAAAATCATACTCGCAGAGGAATTCCATCCACCTTCGCTGTCGAGCATTCAAGTTCGGCTGTGTGAAGATATATTGCAAACTGCGGTGATCACTATGCAGCTCAAACTGACGCCCTAACAGAAAGTGATGCCATCTAACCAACGCATGCACTACATCTGCCAACTCCAAATCATGAACTGGATAGTTCAACTCGTGGTCCTTGAGTTTGCGAGACTCATAGGAAACCACACGTCCATCCTGCATAAGCACTGCACCTATACCTTCTAAAGAGGCATCTGTGCATACCATAAAATCTTTGGATGGGTCAGGGACTGCCAAAATCGGAGCACTAACAAGGAGTTCCTTCAAGGCACAAAACACTGACTCACACTGCTCTGACCAAACCAACTTCTTCCCTTTCCTCTGAAGAGAAGTAATCAAGTGACCTATCTAGGAAAAACCCTGAACAAAGCGATGGTAATATCCGACCAAACCCATAAAACTCCGAACCTCTGAAACATTGGTCGGCGCTGGCCAATCCACTATGGCCTGGATCTTTGAAGGATCCATAGATACACCCTCTCCTGAAACCACGTGACCAAGATAGTTCACCTCAGTCTGGAAGAAATCACACTTCGCCAAATTGGCATAAAGTTGATTCTCCCTCAAGCACTGCAATACTTGTCGTAAGTGACCCTCATGCTCTTCCATAGATCTAGAATAAATCAATATATCATCCAAGAACACAAGGACAAAATGATCAAGGTAGGTGCAAAAAACCCCATTCATGAGGCACATGAAAACTGAAGGCGCGTTTGTCAACCCAAATGGCACCACTGTGAACTCATAGTGACCATAATGAGTACGAAACGCCGTCTTATGAATGTTTGCATCATGAATGCGCAACTAATGATACCCAGATTTCAGATCAATCTTAGAGAACACCCTAGCTCCCTTCACTTGATCAAAAAGATCAACTATATGAGGGAATGGATATCGATTCCGAATGGTTACCTTATTCAGTTGTTGGTAATCAATGCATAACCGAAGAGAACCATCCTTCTTCTTAACAAAGATAACAGGCGCACCCCAAGGAGAGACAATAGGATGAATGAATCCCTTGGTCAACAATTCCTCCATCTGCAACTTCAACTCACTCAACTCCTGAGTAGTCATTCGATATGGAGCTCTCAAAATAGGTTCTGCACCAGGAACCAAGTCAATGCGAAAGTCTATGTCTCGCTTCAGAGGCATACCAAGAATCTCCAACGGAAACACATCGGCATACCCTCGAAGAATAGGGTGACCATCAAGAGCGATTTCTCGACTCTCTCCCTCATCCATATCCTCAAGAGTTACTGCAAAAATTTGACATCCTTTACGCATACACCGCTTAAGTTGTATAGCGGAAATCATACATAAGGATATCGATCTCTGAACTCCAATGATCCCCACTTTCTTGCCATGGTCATCCAAACACTCTATTGTCTTCTGACAACAGTCTACATGAGCACTGTGAGATGATAACCAATCCATCCCCAACACTACTCCATAGGATCCCAAAGGAATGACTCGAAGGTCAATAGAAGTCACAAAGGGTCCTAGATCCAACTCACAACTAGGAACAAAGGCATCTATGAGCACGCGCACCCCGGTAGCCAACTCTACTTGCCACCTATCTGCTTGCTTAGCAGATGCGAGTCCACACTGCTCCACAATGGACGAAGAAATAAAGGAGTCCGAAGCACCTGAGTCAAAAAGCACTGAGATAGGGATATCACACAACACACCTATGGTCTCAATAACGGTCCCCTAATGCTCATCCTGGTGGTCATCAACCACTGTAAACACTCTATGGGATCTACCAACATCCCCTACTATAGGCTCTGATGTAGCTAGCCTCTGACTTCCTGTCTGGTGGGAACGCTAAGGACACTGCACGACTATATGACCAAACTGCCCACAAGAGTAGCATGCTCCTCTACCTGGTCCTCTACCTCTAGTCGACCCACTGGACTATTGAAAGCTTCCCCTACTAGGGGCCTAAGATGCACTCTGAGAAGATTGTCCTAGAAAACCCTGTCTGCTCCTCTGCCAATTCCTATTCCTTCTATGATGAGGGTTGCCACCCTGCTAGCCCTGGGACTGTTTTGGTTTCTGCGGCTACTGTTGTTGCTGCTGCTGTTGTCCACCCTTAATGGGTGCCTGAGGAATCTTGAATGGTGCAGTTGACTGGGACTGATTCCCACAAGCTCTGTTCCCACTAAAAGGAACACTCCCTATTTGAACTCGTGACTGTCCACCATGCGCATGGTTGAGGTTCTGCTCAACCAATTTGGCTTTTGCCATGACTATCTTGACTGAAGCTAGCTCAAAAACTCTAACCCCTCCACTAATACGGTCATTAAGACCTCTCAAGAAATGTTGCACGAGCATAGCCTCATCGTTGCCAATCCTGACATACTATTTCAACTCATAAAATCTATGCTCAAATTGGTTAACTGAAATACCAAACTACCGCAAAGTGTAGAACTCATCTGCCCGAGTCTTCCTCCACTGCGGTGAAAGAAACCGTTGCCTGAATCTCTCTAAGAAAATCTCCAAAGAAACGGTGTTGATACTCAGACCGATCTTCTCCTCCTCTAACCTCCACCAGATCGAAGCAAAATTCTCAAGACACATGATCACACATCTCGCTCTGGTGTTGCTACTGTATGGAAACATAGCAAAACACCTATCCAAACTAATCAGCCAAGTCTCTGCCTCAAAACCCATGCCTTGACCATCAAAGAAGGGAGGATTGGTTCTCATCAGGTCCTTAATGTGACTCAAGGGAGCTGGATCATGGCCAACTAGGACCTCTCTCTCTCTCTCTCTCTCTCTCTCTCTCCTCTGAAACATGTTGATGCGACTCCCCAACCTGAGCATGGATGGGCTACTCATCCTCAGGCCTAGGGCCTAGCCTAGCTAAAACCTCCTGAAACATCTGCCTCAGCTCTTCCCTTTTGGGAATTTGCTATTCCGCATGTAGTGAATCCTGATGAACTGACTGATCCTGCTCCACACTCACATGAGCAGGTGGTGGTGAAGGACTATGGCGGTCTGAACCTCGACCCCGTCCCCCACCTCTGCCTCTATTGCGGCCATGAACTTGGCCAACTCCCTTAGCCTTCCTAACCATGACCAAAACTGCAAAAGAGAAAATGATTCAGATCTATGACAAGGATAAAGCAAGGAGAATTCAAACACTAAGACCTACACAAAAGGTCAAGCTGAATGGTCTCACTACATCCTAGAGTACCCAGTGTTGAAACATGGGCTCTGATACCAAATGTACTACCCCGCCAGAAACCCTAAAGGAAAACCACCCTACAAGGCAACTAAAAGGTGCAATATTTTTTTTTTTTTTAAGATTAAGAATATTCATTAACATTGCACATATAATAACACAAGTGGAAGTCTAACAATGACATCCTAAAGGGTTACCAATGAGGATTACTTCAAAATAATACTACATCACAATGTTAATCCAATTATCCATCTAAATTAAGGAAAGATAATTACGATAATTAACTCAACTCAAAAACTGATTCCAAATAGATAAGTTTAAAGAGTTACAACATATATACTTCCAATGATTCATTTATACATAAGATGAAAGATAACTGAAATAACATACAATCCATTGAACTTTAAATTACAATATCCCGTAAATTACATGGCTTCAATAGAACTAATAAGGTACATAGGTTACAAAGTTTAATAGTGCAATGACCACATGGTCACAACTATACAATATCTCAAACATAATTGATACAAGAGTCACGAACCAATAACCACCAGCGAAGCCGATCCTTGCAAGAAGGTAAGAACCAAGATATCCGATGGGAAGTGGCACTACCACCCGACCATGTGATCCCATAATGGAACCACCCCACCGTGTTAGGAGATAGCAGAAGACCCTCAAGCAAGCAATAAGACAAGTACAATAGTACACATGACTCTGCAGAACTCAAGTGACTCAACTCACAAAGCACTAGTAACCCTAAAGAGAGAGTGTCATCACATGGCTTAAGATGGTTACCCTAGGTAGGCCTCCATAGGTCCCGACCCCCATCCTGGGTTATCTTGGTAACCTTTCCCGAACCCCCGGCTCCATCTAAACATCATGTGGACCCTACCAACCTTTCGTGAAGACAAGGTGGTAGGTTTGCCATTCCAAGCCTTCCCACACACCTTGAGCCTATACAAGCACTCAACCATGTGCGGGGTACAATATCTTAATTAAATTATTAACTACCCACCCCCTAATCAATTATTAGGTTATCACTTATTATCTAACTTCCAAGGGATTATCCTGCCATCCACTTCAGGTGCGGCCCCCGCTCGAAAGCCACTCTCTCCTAGGACACTAACAGGAAAGGTACCTCTCTATGAGAACTCTATGGCAAAACTGACAGCCATAAATAATCCTGACATAAAACTGTTGGCATATGTACACTCTAATGAGACATTGAAGGTGACTGAAGGTTTTGTCATTGATGGCAACCTTACAAGACATGACACTACACCGACACTAGCAAGATCAGACTCTACACCGGCACTCAGACCACTGACACTGGCACAGAAAAAGGAAGCATACTGGCATAGAGGCCGACAAGATTTTTGATATATTATATTTTGTTTATTATTGTAAAAACTTTGGAAGTCGACTTGGCATGTTGTAAAATGACTCTCATATATAAGAGAGATCATTGTAGACATTTTATATGTATGGAGAAAAATTAGAAAGCAGGCCTATTGTGTGAAATATAGGTTAAAGGGTATATGTAAAGAACAGAGCAGAAACCGGTACTGAATCTGGCATTGAAGATGCTATTGTAAAGCAGTACAAGACATTGGATTTGCATAATCCACATTGTAAGTCAGTGAGACTTCCCATTGAGCAGTGAGCTCTAGGCACTTGGCCTTCCTGCATGTGCAGGCCCCCTATTGTAAGTAATATTCCCTTATTGGCCAGTAAGTGAATATTGTGGGTCACAAATCCCACTGAGGTTTTTCCCACACCGGATTTCCTCGTTAAAATCCTATGTTATGGTGTGTTTCTTATGTGGTTACTTTCATTTCTGTTTATTGCATTATTTCTTGTATACCGGTATATTGTTATAATATGTTCTAGATGTTTTAAGTCAAGAAATTCAGCAAACTGGTTAGATACTGATTCACCCCCCCCCTCTCAATATTTGTGGGAATCCTAACAATTGGTTTCAAAGCTTGGTCCTCTACTTTCAGAAGCCTAACAGCTTGAGGAAGATCTTGACACCGGTAGACATGGAAAATCTGATGAAGCAACTTGAAGCAACTCTCTCAGACTATGATACAGAAAAATTAAAAAATATCAAACTAGAAGATGATCTAAAAGCAGCTCAGGATGTCATTTAGGCACTTCAAGAGAATCTTACTATTGCAAGAAATAAGAGAAGAGAACTTTGTGAAAAGATGCAAAATGAGAATGATGAAAAGGAATCACTTAATGATATGTTAAGTAAGCTGAAACTGGAGAACATAACTACAAAGAATGAAATGCAAGATATGACTATGAGATTTTGTAAAGAGATTGAAGATAGGAAGAAGAATGAAGAAGAATTGACCAGAAGACTAAGTGATGTAGCAAATGAGAACACAAGACTCATCTATGAAAATGACCTTTTGAAGACAGATCTGATGCATACATAGAATGACTCAAATGAACTGATGAGACAGAAAGAGATCTTACAAAGAGAACTAGATATTTCAAATCAACACAAAGACAAACTCAAGAAAAGCTCAGAAGAACTTGGTAACTTGCTGAAAATTCAAAAACCTAATGATGATACTTGTGGAACTGGCTTTGAAGCAGGAGAAAGCTCTTGTACTGCAAACACTCAGGATCACAGCAAATCGGTAAGACAACCTAATGCTTATAAATTCAATGGAAAATGCTTTAACTGTAATAAGTATGGGCATAGAGAAAATCAATGTAGATCTATAAATTATCAGAACATCAACACACCCACCGGTCAATGTTCAAAATGCAACAAAGTTGGTCACAACTCTGAAAATTGTAGAATGAATGTAAGATGTTATGTTTGTGGAAGATTTGGACACCTATCTAATCAATGTAGAACACAAACCGACATAGGTTATGGCAAAGATATTCAGAAAAATAATGTAACTTGTTATGCATGTAACAAGATTGGGCATATTGCAAAATTTTGTAGAAGTAAAGGATCACCGACAAATAACAAAAGTTCTAGCTTGAAAGGGAAAGAAAAAGTTGAAGAGGTAAAGCAAGAATTCTCAAAACAATGGATTAGAAAAACTGACCTAAATGTTGGGAATACTCCTCCATTGGTAGAACCAATCAATGCTTCATCGACAGGATAGAGTGATGCTTCACCGGCGGGACAGAGCAGTACTCCACCGACAGGAAGCTCTTCATCAAACTACAGAAAATCTTCTTTGAGGGTTTGGAAATAAATGGGACATATGCTATTATTCCCTCAGTCAGAGATGAGAAGTTGTAAATTACTTCATTACCGATAGACAATGTAAAGTAAATACTTAACTGATATGCATTAATTATGGTAGATGGCAAATAAATACTATAAATTTATGGTTTGGGCTCCATTTCAATTCACCATGATTTCAAACATTTGTAGAGCGCGAAACTTGTAGAGCTAAGGGATTTTAAGCAAAGAGGTGAAGTACTTCAAGCAATCAATCCATCAAAAGATAGAAAAAGGTATTTATCATCATGGCATCCACCTCTGCACTTGAATATATAGCAAACCCTATTGTAGTTGAAGTCATAAAACGCCCTAGGCCCGTGTTCAACTTGTTCTCGAGATAGCAAAGAAAGATGACAATGTAGGTAATTTTTTCTCAAATTCCAAAAGGAGTTGTTTATGCTGAAGACCCCAGAATTTACATCCACTGCAACATAGAGGAATTAGGAAATGAAGAAATCAAAACAATGTATAAATCTATCATATGTGATGAATCCGGAAACGTAAAACTGGAACATAAAATCATCGAAACCCTAGGATTTACTGAAATCCTCTACATCCCTGAATTTCCCAAGGATGTGATTAGGATAGTTTTAAGCAGGGTACATGGTGAATTTTTCTGGTTAGATGCAATTCACAAAATCACCAAGGAAGCTGTGAAAGCTATCACAAGGTTACCGACCACCGGTAAAAGGCTAGATAAAACCAAGAAGGTCTCAAATGACCTAGTTACTAAGCTAACTTGTGCAACATCCGATAGAAGGTCCTTAAGGGTAAATGATGTAACAGATATAAATGTGAGATTTGTTAGCATGATATTAGGGTATAAAGCAACTCATGCAAATAGATTCAATTCAGTCTCAAGTTTATGCATTAAGAGTGCTTATGACATGATCACTAATAATGCAAAAAATGATATATGTGAGTGGTTGAAGGATGAGTTAATCGACAATCTAGGCAAGATTAAGAAGGATAAGAAAGGAACTTTTAGGTTTGGAAATCTGCTAGTATGTTTGATGCTACATATAACCAAACAGGTTCCTGGTATAGGCTACAAAGAACTTGGATTTGATATACCTGTAGGAAAACAATTGACATAACTATTCAACAATATGGGAGAAGATAAGGAAAACAATATCCATGATTTCTTTCAAGCACTTAAGGCCAAAATGAAGAAAAGAATCAGATTATCACAAAAGATTGTTGACAAATATAAGGATGAAATATGTTTTGAAATAAAAAAGGATGAGATATGGATGGAAGCAGTCATCCCAAGGACAATTTGGGTAACAAAAATGGGTTATGAGACTGATGACCTCATCATTGAAACATATGCTAAAACACTTCTAGAAGCACCAAATGAACCAAAGGAAGAAGTATTTGGTAGTGTTGAGACCATAGAAAAAAAAAATTCAATCTAAGAAGAGAGTGAAGAAGGTCGAAGCAATTGTGAGAAGAGATTCTAGACAGGCAAAGGCTATTAAAGAAGATGTGCTAAAACAAATAGGTATTACTAAGGAAGACTTAGGAACTTTAAAACCTGAAACTCACCTATCATTGGTAGGCACTTCTTTGGAGAATGACATGCCTACAACTTTCAAGAGATTTGTAAGAAAAAGAGATCCCTCACCGGCAACTACACCCTCACCCAGGAGGACAAGACAAAAACAACAAGCAGTGAGATCTCCGGTTAAGAAGTCCACACCAAAGAAGAAACTGAAACCTAAGAAGAAGAAGAGGACATATCAGGACATGGCCCCCCTTGACATACTATTGAATGAAATTACAAAGGAAGGAAAACTAAAGAATGTAGAAAAATTGTATAACACTTTGACAACAGATGAAAAGAACAAGTAGAAAACAGTGTTATTTTGCACATGGACATGTATAAGAAATTTTTTATGGAAGTAGCAGATGAAGTACCAAATGAATTATTTCAAAGATTGGAAGCAAGAAGACAAGCAGTAGTAGAACTTGACAAGAAAATCAAGATAGAAAAGCTACTTGTTGTGTACCCAGTGAACTCACCCAAAGAAATTGATAATTTAATTGCCGAAGCCAACCGGTCAGTATTCTCTACTGCACACCCATTGCATTAATGGTAGGAAGATTTAATGAGATGACTAAAGAAACAAAAAATGCATGGGACACATTCCTAGTTGAAAAAGAAAAATAGGAAGAATACATGAGCCATAAACCTATAAAGGTATATCAGAAGGACAAGGACAAGGGTAAAGGTAAAGTTGGTGGACCACCCAGTATCAAAGTTAAAGACAACTTAACCCCACCTCCTTTGACTACTCCACCGGTAACAACAACAACAACAACTACAGAAGATCAACCAACAGCTAAAAGTATGAATGAACATGATGTCAATCCTAATCCCGAAGTCTTATATACAGTAGATGTTGATACACAAAAGATCAACATTGTGGTGGACAAAGATACAACTGGTAAGACAGACATGGATAGTACACCACCGATAGCTGAGCAAACTGATAACACACAAGAGAGACCGACAGATGAACAACAGGTAGAAACTCAGACTTAAACTGAGGCAGAGCAACAAACAAAGAGGCAAGAAGAGCAACAGGCTCTAGAAGAGGGACACGTTCACATGGAAACAGTGCAACCGGCAACTGGAGAAGACCAAAAACCATTGCTTAAAGATATGAAAACACAGACTGACCTACCAGAGGTCACAACAAGCTTGGTTACTTCTACCATCGGCGGTATTCAGAATATTGGTTCCTCATCAGAATATAAATCAACCAATGTAACAAAAGTACTCTTAGATTCAATTAAGAAGATAACAGATTGCAGCTCAAAAGCTTATAAGGCTATAGATGACACCATACCAATTTTGAAGAGGCTAGCTCCTAACTGTAACATAGAAAATTAGGATTCATTAAATCAAATTGAAATTTTGTCAAAATAAATCAATGAAAACACAGTGACAATTGAGCAAGAGGCATTGAAGAATAAGGTAGAAATTGAAAAGCAAAAATTCTTTGAAAATCAGATAAAGAAGTGTACCAGAGAATTTGACACACTTCTACCGGAACTGTGTAATTTACTAAAAGAGTTCAAGACTTTGTACAAAGACTCCTGCAAGACAAACCTACTAACAGCTGATATAGATAAGTAAATAAGCAAGGTACAGGATGAAATAAATAAACTTGCAGATAATTTTATTAATTCACCAGATACACTATCAGTTTTTGAACAATAGATAACAAATTTTGAGGATGAATTACTTAAGTTGGGAAGAGAAAAGGAGAAAATAGAGAATAAGGCAAAAAGTTTAAGGTTAAGATTGAGTCCAAGAGTGGACTATCTAGCATTCATTCGAAAAGAGATATCTGAGGCACTTGTACAGCGACAAAGGACACCGACAGAGCACATGCAACATCTCACTAGTACAGTTCAAAGGACAAAAACAACTATCAGAGACAGTAAAAAGTTTATGGAGAGTATAAACTTAATTTTGAGAGATCTATTTCAAATTGTAACTACCCAGTTACAAGGTTGAAACCACAAATTCTACTGACATCTTGGCAACCTTTGTCATTGATGCCAAAGGGGGAGTAGTGGTATGAGAAAATTCAATATCACTGGAATCATATGCTTAGGGGGAGCACACATTTTTGGTAACATTTTTGGACCTCACATTTTTGGATACATTTTTTAAATTTCTCATGAGTGTTGCCATCAATGCCAAAGGGGGAGATTGTTGGCATATGCACACTCCAATGAGACATTGAAGGTGATTGAAGGTTTTTTCATTGATGGAAACCTTACAATCCTATGGCACCGGCAAGGCATGACACCAACAAGACATTACACTACACTGGCACTAGCAAGATTAGACTCTACACTGGCACTCAGACCACCGACACCGACACAGAAAAAGGAAACATACCGGCACAGAGGCCGACAAGATTTTTGATATATTATATTTTGTTTATTATTGTAAAAACTTTTTTAAGCCGACTTGGCATGTTGTAAAATGACTCTCATATATAAGAGAGATCATTGTAGACATTTTATATGTATGGAGAAAAATTAGAAAGCAGACCTATTGTACGAAATATAGGTTAAAGGGTATATGTAAAGAACAGAGCAGAAACCGGTACTGAATCTGGCATTGAAGATGTTATTGTAAAGCAATACAAGACATTGGATTTGCATGATCCACATTGTAAGTCAGTGAGACTTCCCATTGAGCAGTGAGCTCTAGGCACTTGGCCTTCCTGCATGTGCAGGCCCCCTATTGTAAGTAATATTCCCTTATTGGCCAGTAAGTGAATATTGTGGGTCACAAATCCCACCAAGGTTTTTCCCACACCGGGTTTCCTCGTTAAAATCTTGTGTTATGGTGTGTTTCTTATGTGGTTACTTTCATTTCTGTTTATTGCATTATTTCTTGCATACTGGTATACTTTTATAATATGTTCTGCATGTTTTAAGTCAAAAAATTCAACAAACCGGTTAGATACTGATTCACCCCCCTCCCCTCTCAGTATCTATGGGAATCCTAACAAAAACAGGTGAAGGGTTCACAATCACTAACCTAGGATTGACCATTTGGAAACATGACACACAATGGCACACATCCATCGGGTTAAAACAACGACATCTGACTAAGGGAGTAAACTTCATACGACATAATGATAACTCACCAAAATTGCAACGACATTAAAACTTGACTGCAATTATTATTAACACAAGATCCTAAACAAACAATCTTTCTTTAAGCAGTTGGCAACATAAAATACTTGCAATAAAGACTTCCAGAAATAAAGAAATCACATCTATTTTAACATAAGGAAATGATGAAGTCACATATCTAATAAGATTAATTGAAACCACATTTAAAATCTAATTCTCCAATCATTTGATTATGATTAAATTATAATTTACCCAAATTGACTAAAGCCAAGTCTATATTCAATTCCAATATATATATATAAGACTAAATTATATTAAAATATAATATCTAATTTTAAAAATCGCATTTATATCCAAAAATTCCACCAAACCCATTAATTTTCCCAAAATATATAAATATAAACTAATAACACAAAATAATATATATATATATATATATATTATTAATTAACATTTATATCTTTTTTTTAACATCTATATATTTTTTTTAAACTTAAAAAAAATATTAATAAAAAAACGAATAAGAAAATGAAGGGCAAATTGGGGGTGGGGGGGGCGGGTTGTGTTTACCCATGGCGGCCTTGCTGCTACTCCAAGGTAGCGAGTGCACTGCTACCAAACGGTAGCAGGTGTTGCCGTAGGGCAGCGCTGCTACCTTATGGTAGTAGGCGCTACCATACGGCAGTAGCTGGCTCTGCCTCCCCCCCCTCTGTTCTATTCAATCAAAAAAAAATTTAAATTTTTTTTTCTTTTTTAAAAAAAAATCTCAATTCATAACAATGAATTAACAGAGACTTTATTTCTCTGTTCTGCACACTTAGAGCTAAATAAAACACAATAAAATTAACTAAATTCTTAAAAAATTGAATAAAACCAGCATATGAAATTAACTCATTGGTAAAGAATTTAACCAACAAGAAAAATCTCTGAGACAAAATAGAGATAGGAATTAGTTTCCCAAAACAAACAAAATCATTCCCAATTTCAAATTGGCTGGGAAATAAATTGTTTGCCATCCCCCAATTGGAATTTTGGTTGGCAAAAATAGAACAAGAAGAATTTAACTCATAATTTCTCCCCAATTTTGGAAATTACCAGGAAGGATTTTTTATTTTTTTTATTTTTAAATTGAAGGCATGGAGGGAAATTTCTTGGCAAAATTTTGCCAGCATGACTCTACTCAAGATCACAAAAATAAACAAAACTACCATCACCAGGAAATGAAATTTCTTGCTTAATCAAAATGAAGAACATGGTTTTAAACCAAAACTTTTCATGAAATTGATTTGGGAGAGTTTGAAGTTGAAATTTAATAACAAAATTGATTGGGATTTTCCAATAACCTCATAGCAAACAAAATCTATAACCCAACACTTATTTAATCAAACTTTTAACAACATCTAGAAATTGGGAAGAAGCATGGATTTCAAAAAAAAAAAAAAGAAGAAATCAACCAACCCATGGAGCTTCCAAGAAGAAATTTGCGAGTTTCAATCCTTCAATAGAATTCCAAACCAAATCAAAAGCTTCTCCCAAACAATTTTTCCACAATTTTCCTCCTTCAAAAACAAGCATTTTCTTCCAAAAACAAGCCTCTTCTTCCAAAAATATTTTTAGGGATAAATAGGGAAGAAATATCTTAACCTAACCTTTTAGGTTGAAATATTTTTCTCATGAAAAACATTTAATAAACAATTTGACTTTTTCTATTTCCTTCCAATGTAAATGGAAATTTCCTTATTTTGGAAAAAATACATTTCTCCCATAATGAAATTTAATTAACTTTTCAACAAAAGTGAAAACCAATAATTTAACTCTATTTTCATTTTTCTTTGAATCTAAAAGCAATAGAATTAACTTTATTTATTTTACTTTTTCCATGTGATCTAAGCATGGTTACTTTTCCAAAATAAAACAACTATAGATTTAAATCTAATAAATTAACCAAATAAGCTAAGTTCAAAACATAAAGGCATAATAATGAATAAATTGCATATACCAACAATGAAATGACAACTTAAATTTAAATAAATAATCAAACCACTATGACATGCAAATCGAGGAAATACAAGAAGACTTGAAGGCCGAACAAAAGGGAACAGATGATCAAGTGACGACACTCGCAAGAGTAGACTGAGGGTAAAAATTAGGGTCAACAACTATCTCCTCCACTCCCATCAGACATGTAAGACACGCTCAGACCTGTGAAGCCAGGTGGAGACGATACCCCGTACCTACTCAGTACTTGTACCTGCAATATCCTGCATCATTGAATCACACATGCATGTATATAAATATAGAATACACGACACACACATCGATGAAGGAGAATCGCGACGTTCCCTGTCTCACCGAAGTGAGTGAAGGAAAATTGTCCCCTTGCATCCAATATAATCGTAGACATGCAACATATATATGACACATCACATAAATAAAGTAAGGTGTCAGTACAATGCAATAATCCATAAATGCTACAATCACAAGTACTGAAATACTGAAAATAACTCATACATCTCATATCCAAATAAACATGAAATAATATCCAATATGTCTGAATAATGTTTTAGCAATAATGTATCAACTGAAAAGTAAACTGCAACAAAATATCAGTCTAATAAGTCCGATCGAGAAGGGGTACTACATTTAAACTCTAATTAGAATCACGAGCTTAGTGAAAAAAAGAAAGAAGAAAGAAAGAAAAGTAAATACCTTAGAAAGTCATACCCATCATTGATTTGAGGACTTATCTATATTAACGTAAAATTACTATTGATTATTTGACAAATAAAATGAATGATTTAAAATGTTGAAACTCTAAGAATCACGAGCTTAGTAAAAGAAAGAGAAAAAAAAGGAAAGAGGGGAAGTAAATACCTTAGAAATTCATACCCATCATTGACTTGAGGACTTATCTATATTAATGTAAAATTACTATTGATTATTTGATGAATAAAATGAATGATTGAAGACGTTTAAACTCTAAGAGTCACGAGCTTAGTAAAAGAAAGAAAAAAGAAGTCGAATGATTTTAGACATTTAAACTCTTAGAATCATGAACTTAGTGAAAAACAATAAAAAAGAAAGAAAGTGAAGGAAGTAATACCTTCGAAATTCATACCCATCATTGGTTTTGAGGGCTTATCTATATTAAACCTGCAACATTGTTAAAATGAATGGTTTAAAACATTTAAACTATAAGAATCACGAGCTTAGTAAAAAAACAAAAAAGAAGTCGAATGTGTTGAATTTCAAAACAAAGATGTAAGCAAACATAAATGTTAACTAGGTGCTCGTTTAACCACAGGCAATGACTCAGATCTGTTGCCTTCCCAACTATAGACGATATCTTGTTATCATCTCCCCCAAGAACAATTTCGTATGAACAGACCTACTTGTCTTGGTATGCTAACAACTCTTCTATTATTCGATTTACTCTGCTATTTACTTGGATTGCTCTTGTATTCAAATGAAATAATCGAATCATTGAGTGAATGAGGTCACACCTCATATATATAAACATGAGTGGTACCCTTTCACAAAGGGTCGACCCTTAACAACATGACTCATGCATTGATTAATTAAATTCATTTCATATTTAATATACGAATTGCTTCATCAAGGTCGGCTTATCTAGCAAATATAAAACATAGTGTATTAATAGCTTTGGGATATCTCCCCCTGCTAACCACATACATCAAAACTCCCTCTTTAGCTAGGGAGATATCCTTCTTGATATCTACAAGTCACATCACCTCATCGTAATGACTAACACAATGACTACGCTCATGTGTATGAAAGAGGCTTATCATCTCATCATGATGGTGTCATCTCATCATGACATTCACCATGGCTACTCCCAGGGGGTGAATAAACACAATTGCTAAGTCATGGAGTCTCTCACATGACATCCACCATGCCTACTCATAGGGGGTGGATCCACCATACTTAGAGGATGGAACAAGGGATGGAACCTCAAACTTCTCTCATAGGGAAGAATGCACAACAAGGACTGATACCTCTAACTTATCTCACAGAGAATAATGCACAACAAGGGCTTAAACCTCAAAACTTCTCTCACAGAGAAGAATGCATCTCCACCATGCCTACTCACAAAGGGTGGATCGAGGGATTTCACCTCAAACTTCTCCCAGAGAAGAATGCATTAACAAGGGATTGCACCTTGAACTTCTCCTCACAGAGAAGAACTCATTAACAAGGGCTTTCACCTCAAATTTCTCCATCATAGAGAAAAATGCATTAACCAAATCTTCATGATGGTGTGGCTCTCTCTGAAGCTGAAATGTCAAGCTCCCTCTAAAGATGAAATGTTAGGCTTCCTTTGAAGCTGAAAACAAGCTTCCTCTGAAGCAAATATCAATCTTCTGACCTCTTTGTCCAAGGTTACTTTTAATGATATGTCAGATTCCTTTAGAATGTTGATTCTTCCTCTACGAAGAAATGCAAGCAATATTCCTTCCTTGAATAGAGATTCGTCAGTGCTTGAACCTTGGGTAGAGGGACCACCAATGAAAAGCATAATTTTGGTAGTAGTGCCAGGCACACAAGCCCCAACCAGCCCCGTGGCCACGCTGAGAGCAGTGCCAGTGCAACGTGTAGCTCTTGCATCCGTCTGCATCGCCCACAGATCCTTCTGCAACTCTTCCAAAACCAAATTCAAGGTGAATTCACACTAGGAAGATAGCAACAAGAATCGGGTGATGCTCTGAGCAGAGAGGTCATCCTTGACGTTGATTACATCATCAACAAACTTATAGATAGCATTAAGCGTTCTATCAATCTGCTATCACAAATTAGAATTGGGAGCAATACTAGACTTATTGATCCAATAATGTCCGACCATGCGGCCCTCATTCGGATTGGCAATCGAACCAACCTCAAGATCTTCCTCTTATGTAATCTCTCATCACTCTCTTGCTTCTCAATCTATCTTGAAATCATTAGAGATAGATTACTAATGGTTCAAACTATCCCAAATAAATGTCAATGCTATAAGTATACAAGATTCAATATTTCAATGTTATAGCATGAATTAATAACTACATAAAAATTCATGAACATTATTCAAGCATGAAATACTTATCTCTTTACACCACAGATCTGACGAATATAGATTCGGATCGATTTTTCTGCATACTCAGACATTATATTAGGTCCTTCAAAACAATCATACCACTCTTATAGAAGCTTTAACATACTGCAATATGTATACTCCTCTTTCTTTCACAGTCCACTCCATTAAAAAAACACCATTCAAGAATGCGGCTCTAGTTCAAGACCTCTGAATCATCTCTCAATACGCAGTGTAGCTAGTTACATCTATTCCTATGCAATAGGCTCCGATTGGTGAGTGGCGAGAGCCGAAGGCTACATAGCCACGAGCAAATTTGGAGTCACTCCAAATGTTAGTCGCTATACTCAAATCCGAATATGGGTGCGAACTAAAAGATTTCATAAAAAGATAGAACTCCCGCTAACAACTGATGTAGGCCATAGTTTACCCAAGCAATGAATACTTGTATTCGCTAATGAATCGACAAAGCATAGAACACCGACGGTGTTAGGTTTTGACTCCCTCCACTAGTAGTTGAAGTGCTTGAGTGGACATGATCCCGGTAGCGGAACTCCTCCATTTGCTTCTATTGATAAATGAATTCATCAATAATACTCATCACAAGTATATTCCCGTAAAATGCAATTTTAGAAATAACATTATCGCTACTTCCTTATGAATCATGATAGCCCAATAATCTCCACGAGAAGTCAATGTTCATCCTCTTTCACCATGATTATGCATTCACTGTTATCAATTGCACTATATATTTTAGGACTTCAATATCCTTTGAGAGTATTTATTTGAACCTCCCTTAGCATAGGCCCGAATGAAATATATGAATATGAGGATATAGAAATGACAAAGGATATCGTATCTCAAGGTAATATATGCCAATAATGGACTCGACCAAAATACAAAAACGATGAGAATTCATAAGTGATTGCGGTGAAAAGGGTATTATTTTGATTCCAGTAGTGCCAATTTAGTCCCAACAATACCTTTGTTCGCCTTCACTAGAGAGGCAACACACCAAGGACTCCACATAATTTTTGAGCAATCTTCACAGTTTGCATATTGGACTATAAAACTGTCATTTTCTTTTCTCTCTACAATTACCAAATATGGATCGCCTAGCCATAGGTAAATGAACTTACTCTCATCGACCAAAACGTTGGGCTCTAGCACTGCAATTGCACCTCCTTCCACGCTTCTTGTCGAAGGCCTATGCAGCATCATCAACAAGGATTCCCAAGGCTTGGACAACCAGGTCCTGCTTGGCGAAGAATCATCGGGACTCCTCCGCATCGAAGGTTGGGTGAGGTGGCTTCGAATTGTTCTGGTCGATGTTTGAAGAGTAGGGCGCCATGAAAATGAATTGCAAATTGGACTTTATGGCGAACTTGTCGTAGGTCTAGTTGCCCGTGGTCTGGTCGGACTTTGTGACCAATTGCATGTCGATACCCCAAGAGAAAATCCTGTAAGTGTTGGTGGCATTGCCACACTAGAACTCAATACAGTGGAATTTCTTCATTGTGAAGCGGTCGCTCATGAGATTGTGGCAGACAAAATTCTTGAAGCACACCAGCTTGAAGCTCCCTTCATCCTATCCCATGGCCATTGATCAATTTTTCTTCCCTCTAGAATCAAAGATCAAAATTTTATTGAGGCTCGGATTTTTGACTTTTGCCTGCAATTAGATTTCTCAGTCTGCAAATTACTTTGATTGAACTCCCTCAAAAAGAACATGACCTACCTTCAAGCGGTTAGACTCTATAGGAGGAACCTCACTCTGATACCAAGTTGAATTTCAAATCAAAGATGTAAGCAAACATAAATGTTAATTGGGTGCTCGTTTAACCACATGCAACGACTCAGATCTGTTGTCTTCCCAACTGTAGACGATATCTTGTTATCGTCTCCCTCGAGCACAATTTCCTATGAACAGACCTACTTGTCTTGGTATGCTAACGACTCTTCTATTATTCGATCTACTTTGCTATTTACTTGGACTGCTCTTGTATTCAAATGAAATAATCGAATCATTGAGTGAATGAGGCACCTCATATATACACACACACACACACACATGAGTGGTACCCTTTCATAAAGGGTCTGCCCTTAACAACATGACTCATGCATTAATTAATTAAATTCATTTCATATTTAATATACAAATTGCTTCATCAAGGTCGGCTTATCTAGCAAATATAAAACATAGTGTATTAATAGCTTTGGGATATCTCCCGCTGCTAACCACATACATCAACAGAATGATCTCTAAGAATCATGAACTTAGTGAAAAATAATAAAAAAGAAAGAAAATGAAGGAAGTAAATACCTTAGAAATTCATACCCATCATTGGTTTTGAGGGCTCATCTATTTTAACCCTGCAACATGTTAAAATGAATGATTTAAAACATTTAAACTCTAAGAATCACAAGCTTAGTAAAAGAAAGAAAGAAAAAAAAGGAAAGAGGGGAAGCAAATACCTTAGAAATTCATACCCATCATTGTTTTGAGGACTTATCTATATTAACGTAAAGTTACTATTGATTATTTGACGAATAAAATGAATGATTTAAGATGTTTAAACTCTAAGAATCACGAGCTTAGTAAAATAAAGAAAAAAGAAGTCGAATGATTTAAGATGTTTAAACTCTAAGAATCGTGAACTTAGTGAAAAACATTAAAAAAGAAATAAAGTGAAAAGAAGTAAAAATTTATATTTGAGGGGTGAATATGTCTTTGATTCTCAAACTCATTGTTCAACAAAACCACCTTAATTATAAATGGGAACACGTTTGTAATATAGATCAAATTAATAGTCAAGGTTCAAATTTGGTCAGTAAAAATATGAAAAATGTGTACCACTTTTTTTTGAGATGGACGAGTTGTTAAATCACCATTGATTCTAGAATACATCTCCTTTGTCAACAAGATCACATTAATCACAAATGGAAATATTATTATAGTCAGTTAAGGTAATCCACACATAGGATGATTATTTAGAACAATATAATCAGGTTTAATAATGAAAATTCAATTTTGGCTAATAAAAATAAGACACACATGTACCACTTTTTTGTATGAATGGTTGTAAAATCACCACTGATTCTAGAATATAACTCCTCGGTCAACATGACCACATTAATTACTAATATAAACACTTTTAATAGTCTACTAAGGTAACCCACACATAGGATATTTATTTAGAATAATATAAACAAATCGTACAATCAAAATTCAATTTTGGTCAATAAAAATAGGAAAATGCATATCACTTTTTGGCATGGATGAGTTGTAAAATCACTTTTGATTCTATAATACAAGTCGTTGGTCAACAAGACTACATTAATTATAAATGAGAACACTATTGTAGTCTACCAAGGTAATCCATAATTTAGAACAATATAATCAAGTTCAACAATCAAAATTCAATTTTCGGCCAACAAAAATATGACAAACACACACTACTTTTGGATATGAATGAACTGTAAAATTACTATTGATTGTTTGACAAATAAAATGAATGATTTAAAACATTTAAATTGTAAGAATCATGAGCTTAATAAAATGATCAAGAAGACCACATCCATCACAAATGAGAACAACTGTTGGTCTACTAAGGTAATCCACTCATACGATGGTAATTTAGAGCAATATAATTAAGTTCAACAACCAATATTTGATTTTGGCCAATAAAAATAGAACAAACACACACTACTTTTTGATATGGATGAGTTGTAAAATTACTATTGATTGTTTGACAAATAAAATGAATGGTTTAAAACGTTTAAGTAGTAAGCATCATGAGCTTAATAAAATGGTCAACAAGACCACACTAATTACAAATGAGAACACTATTGAAGTCTACTAAGGTAATCCACTCTTACGATGATAATTTAGGAAAAACATAATTAAGTTCAACAATCAAAATTCAATTTTAGCCAATGAAAATATGACAAACGCATACTACTTTTTGATATGAATGATTGTAAAATTACTATTGATTATTTGACAAATAAAATGAATTATTTAAATGTTTAAACTGTAAGAATCATGAGCTTAATAAAATGGTCAACAAGACCACAATAATTACAAATGAGAACACTATTGAAGTCTACTAAGGTAATCCATACTTTATGATGATAATTTAAAACTTTATATAATCAAGTTTAAATATCAAAATTCAATTTTAACCAATGAAAATAAGTCAAGTGAAACAATATAATCAAGTTCAACAATCAAAATTCAATTTTAGCCAATGAAAATAAGACAAACACATACTACTTTTTGATACGAATGAACTGTTAAAAATACTATTGATTATTTGATGAATAAAATGAATGATTTAAGACGTTTAAACTCTAAGAATCATGAGCTTAGTGAAAAAAGAAAGAAGAAAGAAAAGTAAATACCTTAGAAATTCATACCCATCATTGACTTGAGGACTTATCTATATTAACGTAAAATTACTATTGATTATTTGACAAATAAAATGAATGATTTAAAATGTTTAAACTCTAAGAATCATGAGCTAGTAAAAAAAAGAAAAAAGAAAGAAAGAGAAGGAAGTAAATACCTTAGAAATTCATACCCATAATTGATTTGAGGACTTATCTATATTAACGCAAAATTACAATTGATTATTTGACAAATAAAATGAATGAATTAAAACATTTAAACTCTAAGAATCCCGATCTTAGTAAAAGAAAGAAAAGAAGAAGAAAAGAGAAGGAAGTAAATACCTTAGAAATTCATACCCATCATTGATTTAAAATGTTTAAACTCTAATAATCACGCGCTTAGTAAAAGAAAGAAAAAAGGAGTCATACCCATCATTGATTTTAATGTAAAATTACTATTGATTATTTGACAAATAAAATGAATGATTTAAGATACGTAAATTTACTATTGATTATTTGACAAATAAAAGAATGATTTAAAACATTTAAACTCTAAGAATCACGAGCTTAGTATAAAAAAAGAAAGAAAAAAAAGGAAAGAGGGGAAGTAAATACCTTAGAAATTCATACCCACCATTGATTTGAGGACTTATCTATATCAACATAAAATTACTATTGATTATTTGATGAATAAAATGAATGATTTAAGATGTTTAAACTCTAAGAATCACCAGCTTAGTAAAAGAAAGAAAAAAGAACTCAAGTGATTTAAGACGTTTAAACTCTAAGAATCACCAGCTTAGTAAAAGAAAGAAAAAAGAAGTCAACTGATTTAAGACGTTTAAACTCTAAGAATCACGAACTTAGTGAAAAACAACAAAAAAGAAAGAAAGTGAAGGAAGTAAATACCTTAGAAATTCATAACCATCATTGGTTTTGAGGGCTTATCTATTTTAACCCTACAACATGTTAAAATGAATGATTTAAAACGTTTAAACTCTAAGAATCACCAGCTTAGTAAAAGAAAGAAAAAAGAAGTCAAGTGATTTAAGACGTTTAAACTCTAAGAATCATGAACTTAGTGAAAAACAATAAAAAAGAAAGAAAGTGAAGGAAGTAAATACCTTAGAGATTCATACCCATCATTGGTTTTGAGGGCTTATGTATTTTAACCCTACAACATGTTAAAATGAATGATTTAAAACATTTAAACTCTAAGAATCACGAGCTTAGTAAAAGAAAGAAAAAAGAAGTCGGATGATTTAAGACGTTTAAACTCTAAGAATCATTAACTTAGTGAAAAACAACAAAAAAGAAAGTAAGTGAAAAGAAGTAAATACCTTAGAAATTAATACCCATCATTGGTTTTGAGGGCTCATCTATTTTAACCCCCCAACATGTTAAAATGAATGATTTAAAACGTTTAAACTCTATGAATCACGAGCTTAGTAAAACAAAGAAAGAAAAAAAAGGAAAGAGGGGAAGTAAATACCTTAGAAATTCATACCCATCATTGATTTGAGGACTTATCTATATTAACATAAAATTACTATTGATTATTTGACAGTTAAAATGAATGATTTAAGACTTTTAAACTCTAAGAATCACAAGCTTAGTAAAAGAAAGAAAAAAGAAAAAAGAAGTCGAATGATCTAAGACATTTAAACTCTAAGAATCACGAGCTTAGTGAAAAACAATAAAAAAAAAAAAAGAAAGTGAAAAGGAGTAAATACCTTACAAATTCATACCCATCATTGGTTTTGAGGGTTTGAGGGCTCATCTATTTTAACCCTGCAACATGACAACGTAGGAGAAACTTACTAATGGAAGAGAGGTAGCCATGGAGAACACTGTAACATAGAAAATGATGTGTCTAAAGCAAAGGTACGTGAAGGTTGGCAGTTTCTCCGACACTCTTGGTCTGAGCAAAGAGAATCATGAAGGCTTCACCTACGCATGAAATTACTCGCCCCCTAGCTAATAGTTGTTTTTTTCCCTGCCATGAAAAGAAGGGGAAAGATCCCGGATCTGTTGTGGACCAAGTCTACTGTTGCAGACAATGAATTCTCATCTGCTAATACAAAAAATTGTGGACGTGATTATTGCAAGGTCAGCATTAGTCAATGCACTGGCTGTCATGTCACACACTTGTTCTCTGTCACATGCAATGTGCACGTCAGAATCTTTTAGTCAGCGGACCCATCTTTATCTTTTGCATTCACCTGGTTGGTAATGCAGTTTTCATCTTACAGTGGGGTCTCTGTTTTCCAAGGTTTTAAGTGCTTTGCAGAGCTCAGGGTCCCGCTGGGGGGGAGGTTTAAACTGGAAAAGCAGCAGGGAATTTTCAAAACTTCCTGGCAATAAGATATGGTAAACCGGGCTTTGAGATACCATGCTGACAAGAACTTTACAGAACTTATGGTTAGGAAAAGGACGGATCAATGGGCACAACAGTAAGAGTTATGTGGTCAGTGTGCAGTGCCTAAAGTCCTGTTGGGCACAACAGTAAGAGTTATGTGGTCAGTGTGCAGTGCCTGAAGTCCTGTTGATACTAGAAAGTTTTTAATAATAGGTTTTTTTTTTTGGAATTGTTTATTCATAAGGTCGTTTGGACGACTTGGTTTAAACACTGCATTCTAAGTTTTGATTTGATTAGGTGGTTCATCTGAAATCACATGATTATGTGCGTTGTATTTGATAAACTAGGGGAAGAGCACCAGTAGTAGTGGTGCACTCCTTGTACCAATGAAAAGCTCATTAATAAGTTTTATATGTACCAATAGCCAATCACTTTTTTGGCTTTTTTGGTCTATAACTGGCCCATTTGTGAATCACTACTAGGACATTTGTGAACAGCTACCGAGACATTTGTCTACAAGTATTGGCAATTTTGAATGGACAGTTATTGGAACATCTTTAAGTAGGTATCTAATGATAATTTGAAATGTGTACTTTTTGACTCTTGTGTGCATAAGTGATCCCACAACGTGCACCATCACTACCCAAAAGCCATAACAATAGCTATAAGCAGCTAAGTCACCTGCGGAAACAACAACAAAAAAAGCTGTCAAAATCCAATGTACCGTTTAGGATATGTGGATTTGCAAAGTTAGCTATAACCACTACTGACAAGCTTCCCCTAGTGTAATTTTAGATGAGTCGCTTAAGCAAGTCAAAACTTAAAATGTGTTGTTTAAGGCTAGCCTACTCTGACCACCTCGGTGCGAATTGAAGTGTCTGTAAGTTATGACCTATTGTTCTCATGTTTATTACTTTTGATACTAAAAAACTTTTAATAATAGATTTTGTGCTTCCTTATTAAAATATTCATTCAATGGTTTGGTTAAACAACACATTCGAAGCTTTGATTTGTTAAACTAGCTCATTTGAAATCGCATTAATAGGTGGGTCCTACTCGAGAAACTAGTGTAATTTCAAATAAGTCAATTAAGATAGTAAAAAACATAGAATTTGTTGTTCAAGTTTGAACCACTCTACCTCTCAGCTAGTTGGTGTGAATTGAAGTGCTTTTAAGTTGTGACCTAACGTGTTTATGTTTATTGTTTTTGATACTAGGAAGCTTTTAATAACAACTTTTGTGTTTGCTTATTAAGGTTGTCGTTCAACAATTTAATTTGAACAACACACTTTGAGCTTTGATTTATTTAGTTAGTTCATTTGAGATCACATTAATAGGAGTGTCTTACTTGATAAACTAGTGTAATTAGATAAGCCACTTAAGCAAGTCAAAACTTGAGTGTGTTGTTTCAGCCTACCCCGCCCTAGATTAAATTAATAGGTATGCCTTACTTGAGAAACTAGTGTAATTTTAGATAAGCCACTTAAGCTAGTCAAAACTTGAGTGTGTTGTTGAAGCCTGGCTCGCCCTGACCACCTACTTGGCTAGCTTTAATCACTTGATTGGCTAGTGTGAATTCAAGTGCTTGTGAGTTGTGACCTAATGTGCTCATGTTTATTGCTTTTGATATTAGGAAGCTTTTAATAATAGCTTTTGTGTTTGCCTATCAAGACGGTCGTTTGGCAGTTTGGTTTGTACAACACACTCTAAGCTTTGATGTGTTTAGTTAGCTTACTAGAAATCACATTAATAGGCGGTTCTTAGCCAAGAAACCAAGGTGTAACTTCAAATAAGTCATTTAAACAAGTCAAAACTTAGAGTGTTCTATTGAAGCCTAGCCCGCTCTAACCACTTGTTTGGCTAGCGTGCATTAAATGCTTGTAAGTTGTGACCTAACTTGCTCATGTTTGTTGCTTTTGATACTATAAAACTTTTAACAATAGATTTTGTGCTTGCTTATTAAGATATTCATACAATGATTTGGTTTAAACAACACACTCTAAGCTTTGATTTGTTTAGTTAGCTCATCTAAAATCATATTAGTAGGTGGTTTATACTCAAGAAATTGGTGTAATTTCAGATAAGTCATTTAAGCAAGTCAAAACTTAGAGTGTGCTATTAAAACCTGACCCGCTCCGACCATTCGATTAGCCGATCGCAATTGAAGTGCTTGTAAGTTGTGACCTAACTTGCTTATGTTTTTACTTTTAAAAATAGAAAGTTTTTAGTAATAACTTTGGTATTTGCCTATCAAGACAGTTCGACAGTTTGATTTAAACAACACACTCTAAACTTTGAATTGTTTAGCTATCTCATCTGAAATCACATTAATAGGTGGGTCATACTAAAAACCGCTTGTAATATCAGATGACCCACTTCAACAAGTCAAAACTTAGAATGTGCTGTTTAAACCTGTCCCACCGGATGACCGGATGACCAGCCAATGTGAATTGAAGTGCTTGTTGAGTTGTGACCTAACGTGCTCATGTTTATTGCTTTTGCTCTGGTCTTTCCTGCCGACCATTAACTTGGTATTTACTGGATAGAAAGTGACAGACATAAAAGGTGATGGTGAAAGAGGAAGGCAGTGAGAAAATGCAGCGTACGTCTTTGTTTTTGTGAACATAATGTTTGTAGGCGGGTGCTCACTGTTCTGTCCGTATCCACAACTGTTCTTCTCAGTGCTGGTCGTTTTCCAACTCTGCAGAAGAATATTTTTGTTTTATTCATGCCCGGAGATGATATCATGTTTGGGAATGACCCCTTATTAGAGGTCCAATATCAGTGTGTCCCTTACGTTTTTGAGGGTCCGCGCACGTGAACTCTATCTTCTCCTCCACGAATGAATATGTTTTGCTTGTACTATCTACTGGTCTATCCATCCTCTCTTAAGCTCCCTCTTCATGTGCTCTTAATCTGCTTGGAAAATTACTCCTGACATTGACAAGCACCTACCCAAGTGGAAGAGTGAAAGTTATTGGGTTTCAATGGTTGCCCTGTTATAATCACTGGATGTTCATGTGTTGGAAGTATTTTCTTGGTCCCTCTAACACGGCTGCTTCAAATTTAATGAGTTTAATGATGATCGTACATGTGGGTTGCATTGAATGACTGAATGAACGAGTTTCAATGAGATACATTGAATTTGGAGTTGGGTTTCTAAACAAATCATTCTTATGTTAACTAGGTATAATTTGAAATGAAATGAGAAAGAATTTTTTTTAATGATGTTGATAAGAGTGGGTAGGCTATGGGGTTAAGAAATGAAAACAACAAAATGAGTCTAAGAGACGCAAATAATACATCTTAATTTTTATCTAGAAAAGCAGAGGATCTAGTAGTTGACCATCTTAACTTTGTGCTTTTCAAAATCTTATATGGAAATTTCAAATCACTCCCAAGTTTCTACAATAGCTCACTTGGCAAGTCCTCTACTTATACCTAAGATTTCAAGGCCACGTCATAAAATATGATGCCATATCAGCATGCCTTTTGTCGAAGTGTTCAATAAGGCCCCCCAAAAAGTTAGACCGATAGTTGTGCACTAAATCATGTTTTATGGGTGCATTGATGTGGCATCACATGATTTGTTGCTTTTTAGATCTAATGAATAAAATTTGTTTAATTATGGGTACTCATCATCAACACTAATGATTTTAAAGTCACAACTATTGGTGCAATGTTATTAAAAATGCTAGACATTAAATCGACAAATGATATAATGATTATTGGAACATGCTCAACTTTTGGGTCATTCCCCTAATTGACATAAGATCTACAAGTAAAAAGGGCACACCACCTTAAATAAAACATATAATTATAAGCCGAATAAACTAAAATTCTATAGTTATTTTAGCATTCATTTAATGATAAATTAATCAAATATAGTCAAATATAAATCGATATGAATAAATGACAAATGAAAGTGGCTAGAAGGAGAGGTTAATTTGTGAATGTAGAGGAGAAGAATTATATTGCCTATTTGAATAGATAATTGAATTCAAAATTTTGGAATTGAGTCTATACCCATTAATCTATGACAAATTTAAATAGTTTTTTATGGGTTTGCTTTGGACTATGTTGCATTCATATGTGCCCTTTTGAAGTTTGATGAAATGTACTTTGATTTCATTTAATCTATGTATGTACTTGTGTTTGAGGAAAAATAGGTGTTGATAACACATTGCAGTTTGTTATTAGTAGAAATACGAAACTTTCTTGATGGTGAGTCAAATTCTTTTGTTAGTTTCATAATGATTAAAGACATATCAAATAGAGAATGCAAATGAATAGCATATTATCTATGAAATAGGTGCTAATAAACACATTGTAGTTTGTTCTTAGTAGAAATACAAAATTTTCTTGATGGCGAGTCAAATTCTTTTGTTAGTTTCATAATGATTAAAGACATATCAGATAGAGAATACAAATGAATAGCATATTATTTGTGATTTAAATGATGTTCTTTGATAATGGTTTGTGGTCAAAATCTATTCTTAATATTTAGATGAAGGTTTTAAGTGTTTTCTCATTGATAATGACTTTCTATCCTTACTGATGTACCAAGGATTGCCATAGTATACACAATCCTTGGTTTGAATTCAAGGTATTTGGTGGACAAGCTGATGATTAAAGACCAAATATTTGAAATAGTCAACTCAAGGAAATAATAAAATAGATTTTGAATTGTCAAGATTGGGTTGTGGTTGTAATTCTATCTAAGGGATAAAGTTCTGATCACAATCAAGTCTTAAAAGAGAAAGACTAATCTTCTTTTTAAGATGAAGGATGCCATATTTAGTGTAACATCCCTCTTTTTGGTTTCCAGTTTTGAGCCAATTAAGTCATTTACTACTATGTATATCAAATTTTGAGCATAAAAGAAGCACAAAAAACACAAGATTAAATAAAGAATTAGTAAACATAATGAATATAAATGCAAATTTTCACCAAATTAATCCAAGTGTTGCACCATGGTATGGTTGTTGTGCTCAAGGATGATGGATTTAGTGGTATGTGAGTTCTCTCTCCTATAAGATCAATTCGCTAAATATGTGAGATAAAAATGACTTAGGACATGTGGGCAATTCATTGATTTTTGGACCAAGGATTGGATGCCTAGGATTGAGCCAAATGATTCAAGGCTTATGTTCATTGAGACAGAGTAGGACAAGTGGACCCTCACATGGTTGGTTGATGGAGATGGGTCCAAGATTGAAGGGGATTATATGGTGGAGAATTCCCTTGGGAAAGGTGGATGGTCAAGATGGAAAGGGTACTTGGGAGTACTCTCAAGGGATGGGGAAATTTTTTGACCCATGTGACTTGTACAAAAACCCATGTCACGTGTGCAAAGGCCCATACTCTTATATTGTACAAAATTCATGTATGTGTATACCTTGGAGGAATGTGCATGACTTGAGGAGACTTGAATATGATTAGGTTTGTGCAAGTAGGGTATTAAGGTGCTAATTGATTTTAACCCACTTAATAAAACGTGGAGGAAAATTATAATCAAATAAATATATTTATTTATTTAATATTTGAGAAAAGGATGCGAAACATAGATAAATAAATATTTGGATTTATGTACATCTAAGGTGGACTATAAGAGAAGGATGCTTAAATGATTTTAGGCTACAAATGGGGTGTAGGTGGATATTGATGAATACTAGAATTATTAATTAAATACTTAAATATTATTTAAATAAAAAGATAATGAAGATTGGATGATTAATCAGATAAATAAGGATCTATTCGATTAATTAATAAGGGAAATGGTCAGGTAATTAGATGATCGATGTTGTGTTAATTCTGTAAAGTACTATCATGAAGTAGCATCATTTCAAAGAAGAATAAAAATGATTCGAAGATGATTGTTAGATTAAGGAATATACCTCCGTCATTCAAGTCTAGGACAAAGGATAGTAGGGATGAGGATGTCGCCTCAAGAGGACATGTGAATTTAGAGAACATGGGTGTGCTCTCAAAAAGGATGAAGAGACGTAAGCTATGTGGGATAGAAGAGATGAGGTCCACAGGTGATGAAAGGATCAAGAAATCATAGATGAAAGATGAAATGCTTAGTTGTGTTTATAGTTTGAACATTCTTCAATTGATATTGTATGATACATTATTGAAGTAGAAGCATCTAAGTGCATGAGAAATCAGCATCAACCAAAAAAAACTATGAGGTAAGCTTTTGTTTCCAATTCAATTTTGAGTTATTTTCTTGCTAGTTTATGCTATTCTACTTTTGGGAGGATTTTCAAAATAAATATAACTAAGTAGGGGTTCCATCGTGAAGAAGACCCAAATGAAAATCCATGATTAAAATTTGATGAAAATTAACTAAATATCGACCAAATTATGAAATTTTGTCGGTTTCATAAGTTTGTGAACCACTTGATTTGTTGATGGCTTAGTTTGCTAATGACTCAATTCAATGACGGCTGAGATCATTGAAGGAATAAATGGCCAAAATAAGAAGTTTTAAAGAATGGTTTGTACAAACCCAAGCTCACCAAAAGCCTAGGTCAAGTACAACACTAACAAATCTGAATGCAAAAGGCATTGAAAGATGTTTATGAAAGAATTATTTTGTTGAGAAAGGAGAATATAAGAAAGGTCAAAGGTGGTCGTAATTCCTTGTGTAGAAAAGATGAAACAATTCTTGGGACGACATTTCAATTTGTGTATAAAAGTTTTATCTGAAACAGTCAAAATAGTTGCAGGCTTCTCCAAGGACAATGTCAAGTGGTGATTTAATCCAGTATGTACAATTTTGGTGACATAAGAAGAGATAAGTAGAGCCCATGAAAAGTGCAAGTCATGGAGAAAATACAAAATATAGTTGTGCTAATTAGCATCTCTGACTGTCAATTCCTGTTGGGTCGTTGAACTTCCACAATGTTGTCTGAAGAAATTGGTAACTTTCTAATTTCCACATTGTAAAGTATAAAATCAGATCCTTGTTATTTGTTGAATGATTTAGAAATTTGGGAAGAACCATAGAAGGAAAATGGTTCTGACCGGTCCATTGGGGGAGAGATTATAATGCCCATATTGCTGTGAGGAGTATGTTGTGAGGGTTGAAGGCTATTTAGTTGTGTGGGCATGTGTTGTCAATTTTTAATGTAATTGTCACATTCTTGTTGTAATAAAATAATTTGAATATTTTTATGAATAAAATAATTTGAATCTTATTATGATCATACTATTGTTATTTGAGGTTGTCAATTTTATGGAGATAGTTTAATTTTATGGTTTGAGTTATATAAAGTTAGAATTGGCTAAGTTATAGGACAATGCGATAATACCCCCTATCATGATGTATGCCAATTATGCACCAATGTATAATGAACCAATGTAATGATTTGTCCCATGCTTCTTGTAATCACATGATCATCTTTTATGGTTTACAAATTGATTATGTGCATCAATCTTTCATTCTTGGACAAATATTAAATAAGGCCATAAAAAACTATGACCTATTCAATGGAAAGGCAATGGTTGGGGAAAATATTTTTATAAATATTTAAAGAAAAAACCAACTAATATGTACATATAATAGGGTATGTGGACCAAGATGGTGCACCAAAAAGGAGGTCAAAAGTGGCCACTTTTTTCCTTCTAAAATCAGCTAAACTTGAACTTGGAGGAGTATTTTGAGAATCATGCACTCAAAATTTGAAGATAAGAACAAGAATTGTAGTACTCTAAATCTAGTTTCTAAAATACTCAAGTGTTTTAAAAATAGATAAGATTAAGAGGATCGAATGTTTTATGCATACAAAAGTGTTCCAATTTTTTTTTCAATAAAACATAACATAGTGTCTAGTGTGCATGCCTTGATCTAAATTAGTTAAATTTAGTATTTTGAAAAACCAATTCGTATAAATAAAGTTAAAAGTGAGTACTAGAAGTTTTATACTTTTTTGTATTTTTTATTGAGTAATTTTTTATGCTTTCCAAAAGTGGACGCATTTTGAAAATCATACCAATAAGTGTTTGCATTACATAACTTGAACCAAAATAATAATAAAATATTTTTTTTATTCAATATGTAATAAATTAACTATAGAACAATCTTATATTTATTTTTTTTCGAATTTTGACAAGTAGGTCAAAAGTTATTTAAAAAATTCAACACGTCTTTGAGAACTATGGAAACATAAGTTAAAGAAATTAAAAATAGATATGTTAATGTAGTTCAAAACTTAAAAAATTATATGGTTAGAAAGCTTAGAAGATGTGTAAAATTATGGTAGTAATTTTACCAAAAGTCATTATAAAATGTGTAAACTTGACTACATGCAAGTTGAGAAACAAGAACGGAGCTTGGAAAATCATGTTAAAAGGAGGAAAAAGAACAATCCAAGCTTGTTTCTAAGCCATAACATGCTTGCATTGAGTGCAGGAGAAAAGATGAGTGCATTTGATGGAAGCCAAAATGTACACACGTTTTGAGCTCTACAAAATGCACTTGCATTATGTGAAACTCAAAATACAAGCATGTTTTGGCTTCCACTTGAAACATGCTTGCATTTTATCCTACATAAAATGCATCATTTTCATGATTCTAACTCTCTCTCTCTCTCTCTCTCTCTCTCTCTCTCTCTCTCTCTCTCTCTCTCTCTCTCTCTCTCTCTCTCTTTGTACCTCTCTATCTCATTCAATACATCTCTCTCTAGGTTATACTATACTCACATTTCTAGGAAGAAAATGTCTCCCATGTGCTAAAAAATTCATCTTTTTAGGAATGCAAGTGTGTTATAATGTTCTCACGTTCCTATGAAGATAAACATCCTCTCTCTCTATCTCTCTCCATATTTATTTTCTTCTCTCTCTTTGTCTCTCTTTGCCTCTTTCTCACTCTTCCATTTGTCTCTCTAATGCACTTGCATTTCTGTGAAAAATTATAATTGAGGGTTTAAGGTTTAGAATCAATGGTTGAGAGTATGATGTTTAGGGTTGAGATATAGGTTTGAGTGTTAAATTACTAATTTCAAGTTTTATGGTTTAGTATATATGGTTCAAGGTGCATCAATGTTTAGGATCAAGGCATAGGGTTTATGATCAATGGTGAAGGGTTGAGGGTCTACCTACCTATTTATCTCTCATCTCACATTTTCCCCTGTCTACTTCTCCCTCCCCCTCTCTACTATTTTATAATTCACATCTCTCTTTCCTATAGATATAACTCTCTCTATCTTAGCTTTATATCTATGTCCCTTTGATACCTCTCACTTCATCCTACCCTATCTACTTCTTTCTCACCTCTCTCTATCTCTCTTTCCTATCTCTCTCATATCTTCCTTTAATATCTCTAAATTATTCATGGTTTAGAGTGCAGGGCCTATGGTTTTATTGGCAATATGTGTTGTAATTGATGTCAACTTGATGTCTGGCAATATGTGGTGTCCTTGATGAAGGTCAATTGTTGTGTGGTCATTGATGTTGTTGTTTTGTCATGGTTCATTGAGGAAGATGTTATACAGTATTGATGGTAATGATAATAGTTTAATGATGATAATTTATGGATTTGTAGCATGATGGTGATGATGATGATTAGGATGTGTTTTCCTTGGCCCTAACACACTTATTTGGGATAATGTTGTTTCCAAAATGTTTGTAGTATGTGTTGGGACTCATAAAATTTGAGGAATTTGAGAGGCCCAATTCAAAATTTTGCAACTGCATTTTCAAATGATTACCTAATGAATCAACCTGAGTGGCCTAGTTTGAAGAAGGGTAAAATAGGGCCAATTAATTATCAAGAGATAAGGCCTTGGAAACTCATTGTACACCTTTCATTTGGCCTATGCAGTGTGTTACAACTTTTAGATTTCAGTTTAGATCAGTTTGTCAATACCCATTTCAAGGGGTGAGCTAAAAGTTGTTCATAAGTGCATTTTTAGATTTTACCAAGTGGCCTACTTTGAGGCTTTGCATTTTATGACCAGTAGATTGTCATGTTGAAATCCAAAGTACATTGAATTGTATGCATATGGGTGAGTATACATGCCAAATTTCAAGTCCTTATGAATCCATTTGCTCAGTTTGGCAAGTTCAATCCATTTGTAGTTTGCACTATTTGCATAAGTCCCTGTTTCAACAGCTAGTCAGAGCACTACTTTACATATGTGTAAAAGATGCCCAAATGAATGTCATATTAGATTATTTCTTCCAAGATACTACTAGTATGAAAGACAAGCTATGTTTCCAGTTTGAAGCTCCTACCAATCCGTTCGATCAGTTTTCCAAGATGGTTTCTTGAGCCATTTTATTCAGTTTTCTGCACTTTCATTGTTACATCTATTAAAGTGGCAATTTTCATGAGCTCACCATTTGCACCTAGTCAACCTTTTGGTTGAGCTGAGAATTCTATGGTCTTCCTTGTACTTCAAGGCATCTATACCCCAGATTTGGGGATCTACGGAGATCATTTAATATTTTTAGTAAGGGCATTTTGTGGTCCCTGCACATTAATTTTATTAGGTTCATATGTTGGCAGGGACAATTAATCAACTTTGTGCATTAATATCTTACCACCACAATTCGTCATGAGGATTGGTTTTGTAGGATGAAATTTAACATATCATAGTACACTCCTATCGGTTTGTGAAGTCCAAGAAGGTGTTCTGACCAATTTTTGAAATGCCTCTTTGGGTTTAAATGTAAAAATGTGACACATTTGTCTGACAATTGCAGATTGAGTTTCAGTGATCAGAAAACTGTGTCGATCAATTCCAGAGGTATATGAAGGGTGTCCTGAGGTATTTCAAAGGTGTTGTAAGAGCTATAGTAAGAGTTATGAAGATATAATTCGACCCTTCTTGTCATCTACAGAAAATAAAACTATCAATTGCAAATAGAGACAAAGGTTCACATAAGCAACAAGTATTCCAAATCGTCAAATACAATAGTAGGAGGGGAAGAAGACATTAGGAGCAGAAGAGAAAATTTCACAACATCAAGATGAATACACAGATACAGGATTGAAGACTCCAGGAAATAGATGTAAGCCTGTGTTTTTTGAAAGAATTATCCAAATTATGGAATAAAGTGAAGCTAGATAGATCTTCCACGGGAAGGAGGAGATTATGGACCTTTTAACACCTTACTAATTGATGACTCCCCTTACAAGGTTTTGTGCAATCCTCATTTCCTTATCCATATAAGGTTTCCAACAATATTGATGGCAGTTTAGCATTATGTGAAGCATCACCCATTTGGACAACCGCCAATTGGCAAAGGACGTCTGAAGTGGGGTTTCTACAAAAAGATTATCTTATCCATGGGAGATCAGGAAGCCTCTTAGACTCCTCCACATCAGGAATATAAACTTCAAAGTGTGTCATTGGATGACAGAGAAGCAGTTTTGCAGTCTGGCAATGGGCAACTTGCAGAATCAAGCTAATGCATTGGCAAACAAAAAAAGGAGTGCAAAGATCATCTAATTACTAGCAACAATCAGTCTTCAGTCCCTGCTGCGCGTGAGGTAAAAGCCATTGAAACTTCTAAGCAAATGCATTGGCAGACTTAAAGCCCAGTCTCCCCCATGCGTGAGGTAAAGGCCATTGAAACCTTCAAGCAAATTCAATTGGCAGGTGTAAAGCTTAATTCCACGACTAGAACCAGCATCCTCCCTGCGTGGCATGGGTAGGGGTTTAAAACAAAAAACTTTCAAGCAAATGCTCCTGGCATCGCAAAACACATGGATGGTGACAGGGGAATGTGTAAATGGATTTATCCCACATTGACAGTGAAGGGGTTTGTCTAAATATTTAAATAGAAGAACACTTATATCTAATAGTGTCAAGAGCTTGAAGGCTTTTGGCAAGTGGAAGTTCAACGCCTAGTGGACCCCACACACTCGCATGCATCTCGAGGCATCTATATTTTGAGGCAAAAATAAAGATTAACGATCGAGAAAGTTGCAGAGGATCCAACGGTAGTCGCTGATTTGCGATGGGAAATTTCTCGCTAGTTAACCATCATGACTTAGCGACAAGGCGGGCCCAGGTCCAGTGGTGGGTCCAGCTCAAGGTGAGGTGGCAGATAGGTGGCAGGTTAGGTGGCACCCAAGTGGATTCCAAGTGAATCAGATTATGACATGTGGCATAGATGGTGCACAACGAAGGTTAAAAATCAAAGTTGACTATATAGTTTCAGACTATAGTGAAAAATGCAAAAATTTAAATGACTGTTGTGCAGAGAGAGATTAATTGTTGAGGGGTTATTTTTTACCCAAATATGCAAGTGTTATATGTCGTTGGAAAGCTCTCAAAACGAAGAGTTCATTTCTGCTATCATTTTCAACACATGTCAAATATTTTGAGAGCATTTTGCATGTGAATGATGCAAAGAATATTTTCAACTAGGGAAAGAGGACACTTCGCAATTTGTAATGAAAATCTGGTTTTTTCCCTCTTCTTCATATTCTCAGTTCTTCTCATTTGGAGGGGTTCCAATTTTTTGGAAAAAGGCTCCAAGAGAGAATTCCAAAGGGTTCCCAGTTTTTTTTGGCAATTTTCTCCAAGGGAGAAATCCAAAATTGTAGGTTCCAGTGATGGCATTTTTCATTTTTTGTGAACGACAATGTGTTTCTTTTGGGTTTCCAGTGTTGTCTTTGTTGTAGGTTTTGTTTCAGTTTACAGGTTTACACATATGCAAGGCATATGTGAGTTTCCACAAAATTGCCTCCAAAATGACATTTGAATTTATATAGTTTCAGATTATCAAGGATAGTTTGAGGTGTCCCTTTCAGTCTTCCCTGAGAGTATAATGTTTGTCTTTTGGGTATTCTTCAAGGAAGGATTTAAATCATGAAACCCAACATTAATGATTTTGAATGTGTATATTGGATATGTAAGTATGATTTTGTGACAGAGAAGAGGGTTGTATTAATGTAATGCATTAATACATGAAAATTTAATGTTGAAAGTAGCTTGCATCTGAGATTTATCTTCTAGTTTTATGCATGACTCTGTGGCCAGGATAAGGCACTGGTCTTTTGTAATGTTGAAGGATTGTCAAAGCATCAATTTTAGAATCAAATCAAAATATCTTTTGCTTTCTATTCTATGGTAATGCTCCACCTATCTCATGCTCCAACTTAGTTGATATGTCAATGTAGATCTAGCCCATCTACAGTAACCTCCTTGTAGCTGAGCCTTTTGAGATTCATCTGCTTTCTGTGAATGTTGTCATGTGTGTGTAATGGGTCTAATTCTATGCATCAAAGGTACACCCACCTTGGTTTTGCAGAGCTTGAATAATAGAAGGATTTAGATCCTTGCCATGTTGTCCAAGTCCTGAAGTATTTCATAGATTGAAATTGGCTATTTCATAGATAAATTGCAGGTGAACGTGGGTTACTCATTTTTTGAGAACAACAAAAGTGGCGACTTTGCTGGGGATATACTACAACTTGTGTTGATTGGATTCAAATTGAGAACACCCTTTGTCTATCAACAATTAAAGAGAGTTAGTCCAGCCATGTCCATTTGAGGAAAGAGTCATAAAAGTGTTGTAAATCTGAAAGTATTTTCAGATCTGTAGTTATTTGCCTGGTAGTGTTGTGTGAAGTCAGGAATGTTCTTTTTGTCATCAGAGTCAATTCCCATCTAAGTGTTGAAAGTCTGTTATCCTTTTATCTTTGTGTAAGTCCAGATCTATTCATGTTCGATAAATGATTTTATAAATTCTCACAGTAGTGAGTGGCGACTCTGAAAGATCTCTGCACCATTGTGCATTATTGTAAAAGTTTTAAAAGATTTGGTGAACTTGCAGCAAATATTTAGCAGATGCTTGGAGTTTTAAGATTGAAGGTCCCAGTCAAGGAGAAATAAGAAGAAGAGCAGTAGCAAAATTATCTTACTAGGTATTCCTCAAAGTATTTATGAGACAATTCATGTTCCTTATAAGGTAAAAAAGTCACCATAGAAAGGAAAAGAAATCTACAGTTTACATACTTCATTGAAATAAATTTCAGTCAGAAACATTGTGAGAAGTATATCTGGTTATGAAGTTAATGACTACATATGTTTTGCAAAGTATTTGTAAAACAGTAAGATGCATTGTCCAAGTAGTGGTTCAGTGACTGTTATAAATTTTATGGATTTAGATGTGGTTCCTGATCTAAAAATACATTGTCAAATCTGAAAGAAATTGATAGGGAGATTGAAATATGTCTTCAAAAGATCCAAGATAAATTCATCTTATTTTTAAGAAAGAAAGTAGGGAAGAGGAAGGAAGAGTCATCATATGTCTTTTATGAAAGATTTATAGATGCATTAAATGAGCTTCTAGCTGATGTTAGACCCCATGAGTCTGTTTGGATTGAGTTGTTCTTAGAGCTTGATGAGCCTGACTCAATTAATTGGTCTACAACCTTGAGAGAAGAAAGTGTTGCACATATTAAAGAATGGATAGATGAGATTGAGCTAGCTAAATTTGAAAATGCACATAGTATTGAGTATAGTGATGGAGATGAATCTGTGAGTGGAGATATCTCTTATGATGTTGAAGATGACTCTTACTCTCAGCATGATAGCACAGATGTGTATTCAGAGCAAGAAGAAAATTGTAAGAACATAAGTTATTGTTCAAATAATCATGAGCGTGTTAAGGTTTCCGTTTTGAATAATATAGATCATCTTGTTGTTAATTTCAATCCACAAAGTGTTTGCAACCAAGGTTATGAAACTATGTTGCAACATATAGCAACACTTTATGAACAAAATGATAAAGGTTATGATGCAGATACAATTTGTTGCAATGATAAAATAAATGTGCATAAAGACATGAGCACAGAAGATCTAATGCCTGAATTAGATTGGGACAATGTTTACAGGACAAAAGATAAAGCCAAGGAAAATGAAAATGAAGGAGAAGACTCACTAAGTAGTGAATAAATCTTAGAACTCTTAGCTGTTGATCTTCAGAGGTATGCATCCAAAAAGGTTCCCAATCTCTCATACCCAATCGGTAAATGTTTTGATACTGATGATGTTTTTAAGGGTGTGAAGTATGATACATATGTTGTTGATTCTTTCCCTACATTTGATTCGATTAATAGACAAGATGAAAATGCATACAAGATTGATAGATCTGAAAATGTGGATTCATATGCTGATATGAATCTAGGATTTGATTCTTATGTTGATCTTGGTGTTAAAGAGAATGACAAATCTGAAGTGGTTTTCTCAGATTTGCAAGTGATGATACATTTTCATTTTTGCAAGAGGCTGATAGGAATCCTGATCAGCAAGATGAAGTGTAGTCATTCTATTTTGAAATATTTCTTTCTAGTTTGTAAGCCAAGGTTGTAGATGAATGATTTCCTCTTGTGAAAACTAGCGATCAAGATGTGCCTGATTTTCCTAGCTTTCATAGGGAGTTGGATTACCTTTCTTTTCAGCTAGGAAAGAATTGTAAAGAGTATATCATTCTTATGTCACATAGTGATCACCACTTTCAGCCTTTGTTTGATTTCCAACTGTTTGGTGATTACCAGTATGCTGATTATTTTTTGTATGACAAGTTGATGGAAAGAGACAGTGTTTGTGATCAAGCAGATGTAAATGAAAATTCCAGCTTACCTCCAGTTCATGGAAATGAGATTCATGTGTTTGATAGAGGTAAGCATAGATTTCAGTTTTGATGGCCCTGGGCCATTTGTAAATAAAATTGTATAATTGTACAATTGCTTTTCTTCAGTTGTGTGGTTTTCAATAAGGTACCTTGCTGTTTGGGTAGAATAAGGAGCCCCTGTTTTTGAGAAGAAGAGATGTATTTTGTTTTTGGGTGGTCTACATAACCAAAGATTCTGAATTCTTGTGTTGATCTTGCAATCAACCATCCCCAGTCAGAGCCACTATTGGGACTCATAAAATTTAAGGAATTTAAGAAGCCCAATTAAAAATTTTGCATCTGCATTTTTAAATGATTACCTAATGAATTAACGTGAGTGGCCTAGTTTGAAGAAAGGTAAAATAGGTCTGGTTCATTATCAAGAGATAAGGCTTTCGAAACTTGTTGTACACCTTTCATTTGGCTAATGCAATGTGTTACAACTTTCAGATTTCAGTTTAGATCAGTTTGTCAAGTACCCATTTCAAGCGGTGAGCTAAAAGTTGTTCAAAAGTGCATTTTCAGATTTTACCAAGTGGCTTACTTTGAGGCTTTGTATTTTATGACCAGTAGATTGTCATGTTGAAATCCAAAGTGCATTGAATTGTATGAATATAGGTGAGTCTACATGCCAAATTTCAAGTCCTTATGAATCCATTTGCAGTTTGTACTGGTTGCATAAGTCCCTGTTTCAATAGCTAGTCAAAGCACCACTTTGCATATGTTTAAAAGATGCCCAGATGAATGTCATATCAGAGTATTTATTCCAGGGTACTGCTAGTATGAAAGACAAGCTATGTTTCCAGTTTGAAGCTCTTACCAATCCGTTTGATCAGTTTTCCAAGATGGTTTCTTGAGCCATTTTATTCAGTTTTCTGCACTTTCATTGTTACATCTGTTAAAGTGGTTATTTTCATGAGCTCACCATTTGCACCTAGTCAGCCTTTTGGTTGAACTGAGAATTATATGGTCTTCCATGTACTTTAAGGTATCTATGCCCCAGATTTGGGGATCTATGAAGATCATTTAATATTTGTAGTAAGGGCATTTTGTGGTCCCTGCACATTAATTTTATCAGGTTCATATGTTGGCAGGGACAATTAATCAACTTTGTGCATTAATATCTTACCACCACAATTCGTCATGAGGATTGGTTTTGCAGGATGAAATTTAACATATCATAGTACACTCCTATCGGTTTGTGAAGTCCAGAAAGGTGTTCTGACCAATTTTTGAAATGCCTCTTTGGGTTTAAATGTAAAAATGTGACACATTTATCTGACAGTCGCAGATTGAGTTTCAATGATCAGAAAACTCTTCCGATCAATTCCATAGGTATATGAAGGGTGTCCTGAGGCATTTCAAATGTGTTGTAAGAGCTATAGTAAGAGTTCTAAAGACATAATTCAACCCTTCTTGTCATCTACAGAAAAGAAAACTATCAATTGCAAATAGAGACAAAGGTTCACATAAGCAACAAGTATTCCAAATCATCAAATACAGTAGTAGGAGGGGAAGAAGACATTAGGAGAAGAAGAGAAAATTTCACAACATCAATATGAATACACAGATACAGGATTGAAGACTCCAGGAAATAGATGTAAGCCTGTGTTTTTAAAAGAATTATCCAAATTATGGAATAAAGTGAAGCTAGATAGATCTTCCATGGGAAGGAGGAGATTATGGAACTTTTAAAACCTTACTAATTGATGACTCTCCTTACAAGTTTTTTTGCAATCCTTGTTTCCTTATCCATATAAGGTTTCCAACAATATTGATGACAGTTTAGCATTATCTGAAGCATCCCCATTTGGACAGCTGCCAATTGGCAAAGGACATCCGAAGTGGGGTTTCTACAAAAATATTATCTTATCCATGGGAGATCAGGAAGCCTCTTGGACTCCTCCACATCAGGAATATAAACTTCAAAGTGTGTCATTGGATAACAGAGAAGCGGTTTTGCACTCTGGCAATGGACAACTTTCAGAATCAAGCTCATGCATTGGCAAATGAAAAAAGAAGTGCAAAGATCGTCTAATTACTAGCAACAATCAATCTTTAGTCCCTATTGCGCGTGAGGTAAAGGCCATTGAAACTATGCATTGGTAGAATTAAAGCCCAACCCTCCCATGCGTGAGCTAAAGGCCATTGAAACCTTCAAGCAAATTCAATTGGCAGGTGTAAAGCTTAATTCCACGACTAGAACCAGCATCCTCCCTATGTGGCATGGGTAGGGGTTTAAAACATAAAAATTTCAAGAAAATGCTCCTGGGATCGCATAACACATGGATGGTGACAGGGGAATGTGTAAATGGAATTATCCCACATTGACAGTGAAGGGGTCTGTCTAAATATTTAAATAGAAGAACACTTATATCTAATAGTGTCAAGAGCTTGAAGGCTTTTGGCAAGTGGAAGTTCAGCGCCTAGTGGACCCCACGCACGTGCAGGCATCTCGACGCGCCTATATTTTGAAGAAAAAATAAAGATTAACGATCGAGCAAGTTGCAGAGGATCTAACGGTGGTTGCTGATCCATGATGGGAAATTTCTTGCTAGTTACCCATCGCGACTCAGTGACAAGACGAGCTCAGGTCCAGTGGTGGGTCCAGCTCAAGGTGAGGTGGCAGACAGGTGGCAAGTTAGGTGGTGCCCAGGTGGATTCTAGGCGAATCAGATTGTGACACGTGGCATGGATGGTGCACAACAAAGGTTAAAAATCAAAGTTGAATATATAGTTTCAGACTATAGTGAAAAATGCAAAAATTTAAATGATTGTTGTGCAAAGAGAGATTAATGGTTGAGGGGTTATTTTTTACCCAAATATGCAAGTTGTATATGTTGTTGGAAAGCTCTCAGAACGAAGAGTTCATTTCTGCAATCAGTTTCAACACATGTCAAATATTTTGAGAGCAATTTCCACGGGAATGATGCAAAGAATATTTTCAGTTAGGGAAAGAGGACGCTTGGCAATTTGTGATGAAAATCTGGTTTTTTCCCTCTTCTTCATATTCTCAGTTCTTCTCATTTAGAGGGGTTTCAATTTTTTGGAAAAGGGCTCCAAGGGAGAATTCCAAAGGGTTTCCAATTTTTTTTGGCAATTTTCTCCAAGGGAGAAATCCAAAATTGCAGGTTCTAGTGATGACATTTTTCATTTTTTGTGAACGACAATGTGTTTCTTTTGGGTTTCCAGTGTTGTCTTTGTTGTAGGTTTTGTTTCATTTTGTAGGTTTACACATATGCAAGGCATGTGTGAGTTTCCACAAAATTGTCTCCAAAATGGTATTTGAATTTATACAGTTTCAGATTATCAAGGATAGTTTGAGGTGTCTCTTTCAGTCTTCCCTGAGAGTGTAATGCTTGTCTTTTGGGTATTCTTCAAGGAAGGATTTAAATCCTGAAACCCAACATTAATGATTTTGAATGTGTGTATTGGATATGTAAGTATGATTTTGTGACACAGAAGAGGATTGTATTAATGTAATGCATTAATACATGAAAATTTAATGTTGAAAGTAGCTCGCATCTGAGATTTTTCTTCCAGTTTTATGCATGACTCTGTGGCCAGGATAAGGCACTGGTCTTTTGTAATGTTGAAGGATTGTTAGAACATCAATTTTAAAATCAAATCAAAATATCTTTTTCTTTCTGTTCTATGGTAATGCTCCACCTATCTCATGCTCCAATTTAGTTGAGATGTCAATGTAGATCTAGCCCATTTGTAGTAACCTCCTTGTTGTTGAGCATTTTGAGATTCATCTTCTTTCTATTGATGTTGTCATATGTGTGTAATGGGTATATTTCTATGCATCAAAGGTACACCCACCTAGGTTTTGCAGGGCCTAAAGAGTAGAAGGATTTAGATCCTTGCCATGTTGTCCAAGTCCTGAAGTATTTCCTAGATTGAAATTGGCTATTTCATAGATAAATTGCAGGTGAACTTGGGTTACTCATTTTTTTAGAACAACAGTATGATGAGATGTGATATGAAGGAGAGAGTATTTAAAGTCTAGTTGAAAGAATGCTTTGCATTTCTTCGAATTAGAGGATTTGGTCTTGCAGATTTAAACATGATGTTTATGATTTATGGACATTGCACTTCTTTCTTTTTAGGTTCTTGATGTTGCTATTGAAGTGGCTAGTGATTGTTGTTTGCTAAAAGTCTGGTTGTTTGTTTGAAGTGGATTTTCAATTGGTTTGATGAATGCTTTGTATTTATCTACAAGTGGATTTGATTGTTTTGATGAATGCTTCACATTTATCTATATTGATTTTTCATGTGTTGCAACTTGGAGGACATGCTTGTAATGTTTGTGCATTGTATTAATTCTAGTTTTAGGTCTTGAGGTGTTTTGCAAGAAGATTTTTTTTATGTTCTATTCAAGACTATGTTTCTTGACATTCTAGCAATGAAAAGTTCTAAATCTGTTTGTGTTGTGCCAACTCGTATAGATGTGACAGTGAGAAATCAGTATTTGGGAATGTTGTTGGATGTTCTAGGAATGTGCTTATGTGCTCCACATAGTGTTGAATGATCAGTTTGGTATTACATTGTGTTTGATATTGTCTTTTTGGGTAATTGTTGTGGTTTGGCTAACAAAGTTTTATTTTTCATCTTGTGCTATGATCTTAATGATATGTAATGGCTTTGGAGAGTGTGTTAAGTTGTATTAGGGTCCTCTCTCTAGTGTGTGGGGATCCACATTAAGTTAATTCATTTGGTTGATATGTTTATTGTCACAAAAAATTGCCTGCTTGATGAACAACCTTGATCATCAACCTTGTGACACATTGAAACTGCCTCCAAGTGTGGGACCTTGCATAGTTGAGGTTGTGTCTCCGAAGAAGGCCAACTTCCTTTCCAATTAGATGTAGGTGCTCCAGCCTAGCCTAAAACAAAATAAAACCTAATCTATTTGTCTGAGGGGGAAAAGGGGAAGAAGTGATGCTTAAAAGTGGAAAAGAGGTTTGCACCTAGATTGGATTTGATATTCTCTGCCTATGACTACTCATAACACCAATAAAACTACCCAAGGATGCACAAAATCCTATCCTAATTGGTCTCCTAAGTATGAGTGAAGGTTAGAATTATTTTAGGGTGGGAGGAGAGACTGCAGTCCATAGATGACATCCAAAGAAGGATTAACACAATCACTAAAGCCAAAAGAAACAAATGAGAATGTATTCAAACAAGAAGGTAACACATTACACAAATTGTCCAAACTAAATGAAGGCAAAAGGAGTAAATTTTTATTAATGCAAGGCAAGGTAAATTTACATATGTAGAGAAACATAAGTTCTCTATAGAAGAAAGAAAAAAGATCCCTATAACAGGGTTACAAAATTTCCTTTGTAGCTTCAGCATAACTTTGATTGGGTTGTAGTTAGAAACCCTAACCCTACCTAGGTTTAGGTTATAAAAAATCAAAGGGAGAGGATCAGATCGAGAAATTCATTTAATTATGTGTACACATTCTAGAAAATATTCTCTTTATTGTGGGAAGAAACAAAATATCTCTACAAATGAAGAAAGCTTTGTGTCGATATGCATCATGTGGCACCTACAAAACAAAAAGTCTCTGATCTACATTGAATAGCCTTGGATGGTGTCTGAAATTGGTTTGTAAAGTCAAGTCTAGAGTTATGGCAGAGGTTCTTGGTGGTTGAACTAAAATTTGATCAGCCAAAATTGGATCAACCATCTAGTCGGCAACCACTTTCTAACAGAGATTTAAATTTCTAACGGTCTATTGGATTTGAATTCTGGTCGTAGGATGATCCATGTCGCATGCAAATGGACACATGAGATCGTGCCACATAATAATCCAAGGGGCCCAACAAGAGTTTGAGACACCTTTGTTTGATCTTCTATTTATGAAAATCTAATGGTCATAATCGTGTCATGTAGCAGGCATGACCCATTACATCTATCATTGTGCGTGAAAGGGGACCCACCATGGGGTTCGGCCTTGTCACCAATATACAACCCTTTGACAAGACACATTTTTCTCTTTGTTGCCCTTTGAAAGATATGCCAAAAAGGCTTAAAGAGTTTCACCAAGAGAAGGCCTTTCAGAGAGACCAAAATCTCACCATGAGGTGTGAAAGATTGGGAGTTAGCCAAGAGAAGTAATTTCGCTGAGATGTTTTTTGTGCTTTGTTAGCCTGGAAAGCTATGCCAAAATTCTCGAGGACCCCGCCATTCGGTGTCCAGGAAAGAAAGAAACTGACCCCACCATGGACCATGACCCTCCAACTGGCGATAACTTTAGTGATCTGACCGATCAACCAGGTCAACATAAAAATAGAAAATTAGAGATCGAAGAGGATAAAAAATATTTTAAGCCTTAACACTTAGGGTTTAGGGTTTTAGGGCTCAAAAGGAGGTTTTCCCTCAAGGTTTTAGTAGCTAGTGAAATGTCTCAGAGCAGATTTTTCCAGGGCTAATAGTTGACATGAATTTAATAAACATTTTGGGCAACTTAGAGGGGTGAAAATATTTCTTGGGCATAAGAGCAGGGGCCATAAATAGTTCATTGGGCATAGAGTCAAGGTCTAAAAGAGATAACAAAATTTCAGTCCCCGCAGCTAGTGAGAGATCAAAATTTTGCGATTTTGGAAAGAACAACCTATGCTCATGCACTTCATGAGAAAACTGAAAATATTTACAAAAAAACCAAAAACCACCTCAAGTACAAGCCTTAAGGGGAATACCATTAATTGCAAGAGGGAGGGCTTCACCACTTAGCCTTTATAGATTGAAAGAGTTTGCCTCCTTGCAGCCTCTAATCACATAAGGACCACTCCATATTTCATCAAACTTTGAGTGTCTTCCTGATTTTTCCCTATCAATATCCCATTTTAGGACTAGGTCTCCAACTTTGAAGGTCCTAAAAGTAGCCTTCTTGTCAAAAAATTTCTTCACTTGTCCTTGATGGACACTTAGGGTTTTGCATACCCCTTTCTTTGACTTCTTCTAGCTCTGTGAGCTCTGCATTGACATGACATCATTTTCTAGGTAGGTGTGTTAAATCAAGAGAAGGTAACTCAAGAGATAAGCGAAGCCTTGTTTCCTTTCCATATACCAAAATGAAGGGTGAGTTACCTAATGCTCTTTTTGGAGTAATTCTATCAGCACATAATTTTGTTCCCAACTTTAGGTGCCAAGACCTTTGATTATCATCAAGAGTCTTTTTGATGATCCTAATGAGATTCTTGTTGGAAGACTTGGCTAGGCCATTTCCCTGAGGGTAATAATTTGATGATGTTTTCAAGAATACATCATATTGGACTGCTCATAAGCTGGTTTGAGATCCTACAAAGGCTTTAACATTGTCTGATATGATTGTGGAAGGGACTGCAAATCTATTTGCAATCCCCTCAAGGAATTGAACTACTAAGTTCTCAGTTGCATCCTTTAGAGCAATTGCCTTTGTCCACCTGGTAAAGTAGTCTATGGCAGCCAAAATCCACTTGTGGCCTAAACTTGATAATGGATTGATGAGACCAATGAAGTCAAGGCCCCATTGTGCAAAGGTTTGATCAGCTGAAATGGGATGAAGAGGAAGGGCAACCAATCTTTGCTTGCTTGAGAAGAGTACACACTCTTTGCATTGTCTAATCCACTTGTGAGCATCACCAAATAAAGATGGCCAATAATAGATTGCCCTATTAATATTCATGGTTGTAGTTCTAGCTAAGAAATGACCACCTGAGGGGCCATTATGAAATTCTTCTAGGAGCCTATTGGTTTGATCCTCCTTTATGCACCTTAGTAGGACACCATTTAGGTCTCTTTTGAATAAAATGCCATCCACTAAAGTATAAGGGATGGACTGAAGTTTGAGATGCCTTATTTTGGTTCTATCAAAATGAGGAGGGTAACTACCATCCCTTAGGAAGGTAGACATATCTTCAAACCAACTAGTTTGTGCATTTTCTTGATTATCAAGTTGTTCTTCTTCCTACAATAGGAGGGAGACCTTTGGATCTTTTCCAAAGGTTGAAACAAATTGCTCATAGAGTCCTCTACCTCTTACGAGCCTAGTGATATTGATGTTAAGGTCATATTCCATGACCTTGGTGATCCATCTAACCCTGTTATCACCTATATCCCCGTATAGAAGGAATTCCTCCACGCTAGCATGTGGTACTAAGAGCTGAATCTAGTTATTTGAGAGAATGTGTCTAAATTTTTTTCAATGCTCTAACAACTGTGATGACTTGCTTCTTCACATAATTGTACTTGAGTTCATAGTCTTTTAAGCCTTCACTAAAAAACGCAATGGGTTGCTCCAACCCATCCCGATTTAACTGTGTTAAGGCAAAAAATATACTTTCTTCTCCTCTCAAAGTGTAGAGGATGAAATCCTTCTCATAGTTGGGATTGACCAAGGTAGGAGCCTGAGCAATCGCTTGATTGATTTGATCAAATCCTTCCTTACCCTCCTTGGTCCATTTGAAGATCATGTTTTTCTTTAATATGGTTGTGAGAGGTTTTACCATAGTAGCCAAGTTGGGGATGGACCTTCTTACAAAATTAATCCTTCCAAGGAAGCTTTGCAACCCTTTTTTATGGCTTGGGAGTGGAAGAGACACAATGGCTTCCACTCTCTCTGGATCGATGGCCAGACCCTCTTTAGATACAATATGTCCTAAAAGATTTCCCTAATCTGTGGCAAATACACATATGTTGGGATTCAAGGACACACCATACTCTCAACACTTCTTAAATACTTGCTCAAGGTGAGAAAAGTGGTCTGTTGCATGCTTGGAGTGTACAGTGATATCATCAAGATGTACAAGTATAAATTCTGCTAATACCCCTAAAGGCTATATCCATGGATTTTTGGAAAGTTGGACCTACATTTGTTAGTCCAAAAGGCATCTTACAATAGGCATAAGTGACCCATTTAGTAGTGAATGCAGTCTTAAATTGGTCTGATTCTTGGACTAGGATTTGATTATACCCTAAGTATCCATCCAAAAATGAAAATCTCTTAGAGCCACTAACTTTGGCTAAGATTTGTTCCATGGAAGGGAGGGGATAATGATCCTTAAGAGAGGCTCTATTGAGATACCTAAAGTCTACACACAATCTGATTTCCCCATTCTTCTTCCTAACTAGAAAAAGATTGGCTACCCAAGAAGAATTCTTAATTGGAAATGTTATGTCAGATTCTATAAGCTTGGATATCTATTTTCTCATCAAAGGCTCAACCTTGGGGTTTATAGGTATTTTCTTTTGTCTATCAGGATTTGCATTAGGATCTAGCTCTATAGTATGCTGAGTTGAGATAGGGTCAAACCATTTTAGATCCTCATATGTAAAAGCAAAAACATCACTTTATTCTTGACAAAGGTTGACAAAAACTCTTTTATCTATTTGGGAACATACCTTTCCCAAATTGAGAGCTTTTTCTTCCACCATAGATATTGATTTATAGTCTCCTTTCCTTGCGGCCAGGTTCATAGCTCTACCTTTCATTTGATCATCACTATTGAAGATCCCTTCCAAGGTGATCAATCCCTTGGGAAGCTTATTGAAATTGAGCTACATAATTTAATCTTTGTATTGGTTTTGCAACAGGGTTTGATTCTTGTGGGAGAACTCTGGCTCATCTTGTAGAAAGTATAATTTTCTTATTAGAATCAAAGACCTGCCAATTCACTTGGTTATCAGGAACTGTAGGTCTCACCACAAGTCTGATTTGATGTTCTTTATCTGTTGCAGCATGAGATGGATTTTCATGTTGAGCACCAAGTGCTTCCAATTTGTTAGCATATTTATTCTGATTTCTAGGGACACTAGAAATATTGAAGGCCTCAAATCCTTCAATTAGTTCCCATGCTCTATGCTTATAAGACTTGAGGAGGTTGTTCTTTGTGATACTCTGAGCTCTAATCTGATTAACAACCAACTTTCTATCTCCATACACTATTAAGGATTTGATCCCTCTTCTTTGTGACCTTTGGAGACCCAAAACCAAGGCTTCATACTCAACTACATTGTTAGTGCAACTAAAATAAAGTCTGAAAGAAAAGTAATTTTTCTCCCCTTTAGGAGAAATAAGTAATACACTAGCCCCTACACCATTTTTGTTCCTTGATCCATCAAAGAACATATCCCACAATCCTTGTATATCATTTCTTTCCTTTGAAAGATTGGGAATAGGGCCATTTTCTTCATGAATGCAATATGTACCAAGGCCGGTATCATTGACCTCATCAATGGGATCAAACTGAAATGCATTTGCCCACTCATCATGTAGTAAATCGAGAACTTCTTCTAATTGAGTTGTAGGCTCTCTGACTGAAATTTCTTCTTTCCCCTCATGTAGAGAGTAGTTCATGTTGATAGGGCTTGGGGTGTAGGGTTCAATGTGATCTTTGGAAATAGGCTCTGCCCTGATGGTCACTTTTGTACCATAGCTTGTCCTGAATAACATGTGAGACCAATAAGAGGATAGATAACCCCTATCTTAGAAGTGAATTCCCTAGATAAGAAAATGGCAAAGTAGGTTGGGAGGTTAATAACTGAAACATCTTGCAATACACTACAACCTGGGTAGGCATGTAAGGTTAAATTTAGATCCTTTATGACCCCCATAGTCTTAACTAATGTCTCATATAGTTGCACAACTCATCTTGATATAGGCTCATATTTGATACCTAGGCGTTCAACCACTCCCTTAGGCATAACTAAACTACTAGCCCCACTATCTATCATACAATTGTGAACAACATTATCTCATATAATCAAAGAGAGATAGAAGGGGGAGGCTTACTGATTTTCTTGGAATTCTTTGCGTCTATTGGTTGTACCAAACTTGTAGGAGTTGAAGAGTTGAAACCTTTTCTTGTGACTTCTGCAACATTTATATCCTTTAGGGCCTCTTGAAGTAGGTCTCTTTGAGATAGGATAGAAAGAGAATCCCACACAGAGACATTAAGGTTAGCCTTCTTCATTTGATCCACTATACTAAATGGAACCACAACCTTAGTAGGATCCTTTGTAGTAGAAATATCTATCTTTGATATTGTAGGAGCCTTAGGTTTCTCCCCTTGTTTTCCCTTTTGAGTCAAGTCTTTCTCTTTTTTTGGAGAAGCCACCTTGTCAGGAGTCTTAGGTATTGAATATTGTATAGAAGCTTGTGGAGCTTGAGCTATTGTGGTAGTTGTATTATGATCTATGGCCCTCTTTTTGGATCTTTTATTGCTGGCCGCAGGGTCACTATTAATCAGATTTATATACCACATAAGTCAGCCTCCTGTGAATTCATGAAAGAGGAATCTTCCTATGGATGGTTTGGACAATCACCAAATTATTGTTGTCCAATGTTGTTGGTTCATTTTATGCCACTAAGGCTTGAGAAATCTCACCATTTTGACAAGAGGTCTGATTATGAGGTTGACTGCATTGATTACACCATTCTTTCTCTTGAGCAAGATTGTTCTACATTGGTACCAATGCTCTTGAGGTACTTGCAGCTGTAGAATTTAAACTATTCAAGGGTCTAGCATTACTCCATTGGTTTTGCCCTTGAATGTTAGACCTTTGCTGATAATTCTGATTTGATGGTTGGTAGGGACCTTTGTTAGCCTGCGACATGTCTTTTGATTGAAACTAGTTCATTCCAAAATCCCTGCATCATGGTCTTGATTTCTGACCTAATCTCTTGAATCTCTGAAGATTGAGGAGTTGGTGCAGGTGTGAGCAATTGACTTGTTGATGCCACCAGTATGGGTGCCAAAGTAGGTTGTTGTGTAGGATCCTTTGGGAAAAATGGCATTGGGGGCCTAGGAGATAACTTCCCCATCTGTAATAAGCAATTATTTGCCTTAATGGCAACATCATAAGCTCCTAGTAAGTCATTTCCTCCTAGTGATTGTATCATAGTGGCAATGTCACTATTTAGAGCCCTAAGAAAGTACAAGAACACATTGTTGGAAGAGGGCTTAACTAATGTTGGGATCGTATCCTAATTTTTTTGGAATTTATAATTCAAGTCACCCATGAACTCTTGGGGTTCTCTCTTGATGGTAGTTAGTTGCTCAACTAGTGACAAATGGTCACTTTTATCTTCAAAATGCTTGCACGACCGCTCTCCTAATTCATCCCACTTATGAATTGATTCAGAGGCTAAACCCTTATACCACTATAGGGATTTTACTTTAAATGATGAGGAAAGGAGCCTCATTGCAACATTATCCTCTGTGACAACAAACACAGTGCATATGCTTGCAACATCTTAGATGTGTTTAGCTGGGGTAATAGAGGTTTCTCCAATAAAGAATGGTATGGCCTTTAGGGCTGCTACTAGAATGCCATACTTTTGGGCTAACACCAAAGTACTACCACCATTAAGGGTGATAAATGTATGTGCTCTAGGGATTGCCATATGAAGTAGTGGCCTATTAATGTGAATTGTTCGGTCTCTAGGCTGTGCTACTCTTGTGAATGGTGGGGTATAATGGGATCTTAGGGGTGTAGATGTTGTTGCTTGCATTCCCCTAATAGGTGATAAAGAATTTCTACCCCTTCCTCTTCTATAATTTGAATAAGAAAGTTGAATGGATTGGAAATTACCTCTAGAAGATGACCTAGTTTATTTTCTTGGCATGAAAGTGGTAGTTGGTCATTAACAAGAGTCTCAATTTATCCTCAAAGTCGCAAAGTGTTGAATGTAATCACCTTCAAAGACTGAATTTCTAAGAGAAACAATAAATCATTAGTATGAGTGTTGAAATCGAGTCCCATCGAGCATGCTAGAAACTATTTTCACAAAAGTTTGCCCTCTTGATGAACAACCTTGATCATCAACCTTGTGACACATTAAAAAAACCTCCAAGTGTGGGACCTTGCATAGTTGAGGCTAAACCTTTGGAGAAGGCCAACTTCCTTTCTAGTTAGATGTTGGTGTTGGCCTAACCTAACACAAAATAAAACCTAACAATTTGTCTGAGGGGGAAAAGGGGAAGAAGAGATGCTTGAAAGGGGAAAAGAGGTTTGTACCTAGATTGGATTTGATCTTCTCTGTCTATGACTACTCATAGCACCAATAAAACTACCCAAGGATGCACAAAATCCTATCCTAATTAGTCTCCTAAGGGTGAGTGAAGGTTATAATTCTTTTAGGGTGGCAAGAGAGACCAATTCACTCCACAGATGACATCCAAAGAAGGATTTATTGGCAATTTTTGTGCTAATCTTAGCAGAGCTCAGATCCAGGATTTCAGTGTAACTAACATTTCATGTTAGTCAATACCGATAACATGTCATGTTACCAATCTCAGTAGAGTTAGTTGCTTCTTTATAGTTTCGTAGAGTCATATAACACGAGGGTTATATGATGTGTCAATAACACGATTGTTATTGATCCCCCCCCATGCCTCATTTGTTATATCAACAGTTCATATGAATAACTGGGTCGTGTTATTGACTGAGTCATGTTATTTACTGGTGTGGCGGGCCCCAGTCAGCGAGAACAACATGGACACAAGGATAAGGTCCCATGGGATAAGAAATACAAAGGCGGCAGCGGGTATTCACCCTTATCCCGTGAAGGTTCAAAGACAAAGGCGACATCTCACGGGATAAGAGGTTTGAGAAAAGACAATGTGTTTTCTCTTATCCTGCAAGGTCAAGGGAAGCACAATGTGATGCTGCGGGATAAGGAAAGTCAAAATTGAATGAGGCTTTACCCTTATCTCATGAGGTTGGAATAAAATGGAGAAAGCTTATCCCGCAAAGTTGAGAAAAGGCATCAAAGGCCTTGCGGGATAAGGAAACAAGAGTAAATCAAAGACTCTTATCCCATGGGAGGAAACAAAGACACAAGTGGTCTCGTGGGATAACAAAAGCAAAGCGGAATCAAAGCAAAACTCTTATCCCACGATGTGGAGGAGGGATCCAAGTGATCCCATGGGATAAGGAGAAAATTGAAACTACAAAGCATTTTGCTTATCCCGTGGGGTAAATTCGAGGACACAAAAGGGTTGCAGGATAAGCAAAACATTAAAAAAAACAAAGAAATTCTTATCCCGCAAGGTAAAAGAAGACCCGTAGTGATGTCGTGGGGTAAGATGCAAGGCCGTTTAGTGGTCAACACAGTGAATAGGATGTGGACCCGAGGTGCCACGTCAACCATCTGCGACCGTTCGGTCTTCATAAAGGCTCGATCCGACTACCATGTTTTAATCATCGATTGGGCCTACTAGAGCCCTAGATGGAGAGATCTCACGCGTCCATCTTTGCGCGAATCTCTCAGATCAATGGCCAATTTTCAAACTTGTAGCTGTCATTGGCATTTAAACTCTTTTGCAGGCAGTGGTTGTAGACTCGATGGTCGATATCATTTTTTTTCTTAGTCGGCCCTTGATTTTGGATCCAATCTCACCGCAACCACCAGATTTAGATTCCATAACACTAGACATAATGCTTGCTGACTATTCTTGATGAATACTAAGAGGTGGGGGGTGAATTAGTATGCTTAACAATCTAACCATACTCAAACAATTTTACTACAGATCGGTGTAGTAGTTTAAATAATAAACCGATTAAAACATAAACAAGACAAATAGAAAATAGAGCATTCACCTACAATAGCACAATCACCATAACACAAGATATTTTGACATGGAAACCCAAATGGGAAAAACCACGGTGATTAAAACTCACAAGTCAACTATCTGCAGAATAGTAACGAGATCGGTTAAGGTCAGACTAGTTAAGGTCTTACGATGTTCTTCACCAAAATAGATCCTATTAGGAATCCAAATCTCTATTAGGAGATAAGTCCTATTGAAGACTACCCTGTTAAAGGATTTCAGATCCACAACTGTGGACCACCTTGTTAGAGGATTTACAAAAAGCTTGGATGGGCCTACCCGGTTAAGGGTTTCAGACTTGTCGAAGAGATTAGTAATCAACAAGTGAATGATCTAGAAAGTAGCACAGAATGCTTTATTAGATCCTTGATAGTTCTCTGTTAATGCAATGTAGCATTACTTCAACATTCTAACCTTTTCACTCACAATCTCTTTGGTGAGATACCCTTTTTTCTCAGACCTAATCTTTCCTCCAACACTCACACACATCAACTCTATTAAACCCTAGACATGATGTCCTCATATAGGAATCTGATTTCATGTCGGTCCAATAAGATTAGACTACAATTTCCTAGGTACAATGCATCTAGACACATTTGGTAACACGACACAGAAGCACTACTAAAGTGTCAGTGGATGATAACTCATCACACTTTACAATTATACCGGTTTAGCACAGTATATTGATTACCGATTTAACGGATAAGATTGGAAAACTGGAACATAGTGTTTCGATCAAAACTTAACTACTACTAGGGGTCCTCGTACCGCTTGGTGTCTTCATACTGCTTGATGTCTTCATACTGCTTGAGGTCTTCAATCATGCTTTGACTGGTAAGCATCTTCAGCAAAACACCTATAGTCTTCTACAAATAAAGACTATACATTTAATGGCATATAGAATCGGTGTGAACAACACAACACATATTACCAGTTGAGAATAACTCATACATTAAATAAGTGTGTGTCCATCAATGACAACACAACTAAACATCATCAAAATACCAACAATCTCCCCCTTTGGCATTGATGGCAACACTTAGGAAAATTGTGATATCTAAGTGCTTACAAAACAAAAAAAGATGTCGTAATCAACATTACTCCCCCTAAGCATATACACTACTCCCTTGGCAAAAATTACAAGTATGTACATAAAATTGTAAATACTACTCCCCACAAAATTTTAATACTACACCCCCTTTGCCAACAATGACAAAGTAATACAAAATATTCCCCTTTTGCATAACATAAAAATAGAGTATATGTTCATGAAAATAAAGAATAAAACTTCTCAAAAAGAGATTTAAAGTTTTGCATAAAATTCTTCATGTCCGAAGACTATGAATCAAGAAGTGAGGCAGCAATTTCACTCTGGGTCTTCATCTAGAAGGCTAATTCTTCCATTGCATCGATAGTGCTCATCTCCTGTGTTAGAGTAATAGCCTCCAACTTCAAGAAGCACTTCTAAAGAACCTGCAATTTTGGTAATAGAAGCAACTGGAGCTCCTATAGATCTCGAGTCCGATTGCAGATCTCTGAGTCAAGCTTTGCAATTAGATGCTGGTGAGTATGAACAGTCTGTCCATACACTATGAATAGATTATATGGAAATGTGAAGTTGCCGATATACTTCTGTAACTCTGATTGGAGTTGACTCTTCTATTTTAGAGCATCTTCACAAAATAGGCGAGGTTGGCAGATTTTGCTCGAGAGTAGGTTACCTTCACCCATAGTTGAACTTATATCATCCTTTTGCTTAAGAAGTTTTGCTTTGTCTGCATCCATTTGCTTGACTAATGAAACTTAAAGAGCTTTTTCATGCTTCTTCTCTACAGAAATATGGGTAGCATCTTCTAAAGATTGCACTTGATCATCTACTACTATGCAAAGAAATTTTAGCTTAGCCAATGAGGAATCGGTACTAGGAAGGTTAGTACTGAGGATTATATTGGAAAGAGTGCCAACAACAAACTGAATGACATCCTTCTCTTTCTTTTTCCTCAGTTCTTCCAATTTGACCTGCACTAGTTTAATGCTCCTCAGTAGCTCACTTTCATCAACCGATTGTGTCAGATAGGCAAGAGTCAAGTCGGTGGGACCGGTGGGATCAACGTTCTTGGCTTGATCTCTAGTTACCTTAGGATTTTGTCCTCCTTCCTTTGTCTTGATCTCCTCTTGTCTTTTCTTCTCCTCTTCTTCTTTTTCCTGGGCTACCTTGGCGGCCTTCTCTTTCTCCTCTTCCACTTTCTTCTTTTCCTCTTCTTTCTTCTTTGCTTCTTCTTCCCTCTTTTTCTCTTCTTCCTTTTTCTTCTCTTCTTCCTCCTCCATCTTCTTCTCTTCTTCCTTCTTTTCTTCTTCTTCCTTCTTCTTCTCCTCTTCCTTCTTCTTTTCTTCCTTCTTCTTCTTCTCCTCTTCCTGCTTCTTCTTCTCCTCTTCCTTCTTCTTCTTCTCCTCTTCCTACTTCTTCTCCTCTTTCTCTTTCTCTTGTTTTCCTTTCTCTTCTTTTTCGCTTTCTAGTTTCTCTTTTTCCGCTTTCTCATCTTTTTCTTTCTCCACTCTCTCCTTTTCATCTTTCTCCTTCTCTGGAGTGGTATCTTCAACATCTAGTGCATCAACATCAATGGGGTCATTTTGTTTTTCTATTCTTTCACCTAGACTGTCGAAGATTTCATCCGGTTTGGCTGTGGATAGGTCAGGCTCTTGCTCAACTTGCTGATTAGCTTCGGATACTTTTTGCATTTTGACAGTTGCCTTAACCTATAGATGGGTATCTTTTTCCACTTCAAAAGTTTTGCCTCCGAGTAGCTGAAGTCTTCTTCACATGAAAAATGTTGGTGTAAATAATTATTCATCATGGATATTATTACACTTTACTTAAGTTTACTTAGGAAATGCATTTCATAATAGTTTGGGTATGAGACACTTGGGTGTTTGTGCCACATTGGGATAGTGTGTGTAGGAGAATTTCCACCTTTTATGGTGTGATCTTGTTGTTACACTCCACATTCAGTGGGTGATCCACCTCATGTGGAATATTATATTGTTTCTCCTACCTACCCACACCTATCTCCTACCTACTCTTGTTTCTTATTGAGCCACATGTCATGTTTGTGTGCTCTCATATCCATATAGCCTTGCCTATATAAGCAGGCTCATATTCATTGTATGTAATGAATGCTTAATGATCTAGTTGATCATATTTTTCATCTTGATAGAATATAGTTTACTTCTATCATCTATTTTGTTCTCTCTTATTTGTGCTTTCCATTGCCTCTTGATCTTGGCAAAATATCACATGGTATCAAAGCCATTAGAGTGTCATTGGTTTGCTAATTGAGAGAAATTTGATGCTATTTGGGGTTTGCATTTTGGATCTTTCTATTGTAGGTTTTTATTGAAGCTTAATGGGTCAAATCTGAGGTTATCATTGGATTGAGGAGGTCCAAGGAAGTCAGTTTTGCCTTTTTTTCATCCAAATCGGACTTCGGAGGCCAAATCTAGAGGCATTTGAAGTTTGATGCTGTGGTAGAAATTTTCCAGAAATTATAATTTTGCAGGCAATTTTCAAATAGCGATATCTCACTCATCCGGACTCATTTTTTCGAGCAATTTTTTTTGTTTTGGGGTATAATTTCATGATCTGTACAATGGTGTAGAATTTTTCTTATTTTCAAATACAGGTTTTTCAGAAATCGTGAAATCCCGATTTTTACAACTTTGGAGGCTTCATTTGGGCTCATATGGACTCCTTTTCAGGTGCCATTTTTTTTGAAAGTGCATATTTTTTAATCTACTTTCATAATCTACCATTTGTTTGTAGTAATTTTAAGTAGAAATTGTACTTTCATTATTTGGCCATTTTTGGCATATTTGGTACTTGCATTTTGCTTGGATCTTAGTTTAGATCACTAGCCATATTTGTTGAAGTCTCTTAGATCTCATTTTGAGAAGTTGTAAATTGAAAGCAGAAGTCCACTTTGCCTTGTTTTGCAAGTGACCTATTGTACACACACTATATATAAAGTGCCAAAATCATCATTTTTGGGGGGTACTTTGATTGAGTGAATTTGGGGGGTGTCTCTTGTGCTTTTGTACTCTTGTGTTCCTTCTTTTTTGTTGCTATGGGTTCTTCTAAGTTTCCTCTCTTAACTCCTCATAATTATGCTACTTGGAAAATTGATGCATGGAGTAAACTTATGGAAAAAGGACTCACTCATTACATTGATGGAACTATTGTTGCTCCCACTGATCCTAAGGTTGATCCAGTTGGTCACTTGGATTGGCTCACTAAAAATATCATGGCAATTGGTACCTTAAGAAAGTATGTATCAAAGGATCTCATTTTTCATATTGAGAAGTGTACTCTAATCAAGGATGCTTGGAAAAAGTTTCAATACTTGTATGGTCAAGTTGATGAGATTAGGGGATATCAGATTGATAGTGATCTCACCATGTTAGATCCCAAGAACTTTGATACTATACAAGATTATGTCACTAAGGAAAATGAGTTGAGAGCACAACTCAAAGATTGTGGCATTGATAAGAAGGATACTCAACTGATATTCAACTTGATAGGCAAGCTTCCACAAGAATATGCAGCATTTGTTTCTAGTTTCCAAACCCATAGGATGACAATGGGTTCAAGCTACACAATGCCTACATTTGATGCTTTCAATGAAATGTTGATGATGGAACAAACTAAGTTGATAAGCATGGGCATTCTTAAGGCTTCTAAGTCTCAAGCATTAGTGGCAAATCAAGGGAACAAAGGAAATCAAGGAAAGGACAACTCAAACAAGAAGAAATGGCAATCAAAGCCTAAGGACAAAGCACCATCTTCTCCACAACAAGGAGATTCATCCTCTTCCAAGAGAGATAACTCACCAAACAGGGAGAGACCTACTTGTGCCTATTGTAAAAAGGCTGGTCATGAGGAGCGTCGTTGCCATTCTAAGAAGATTGATGAGCTCACACATATCATCAAAAAGCATAACATTGATTTGCCTAATGTCTACAAGAAGGATGATTCATCAACTTCCACTTCCTCACATTCAAGAGGAAAAGGGCAAGCATTCATGGCTTCTACAAGTGGGAAGACTCACTCTTTTGGGACAAGAAAAGGAAAAGCTCTATGTGCTACTATTAGTCATGATTCAGAGAGATGGCTTCTAGATTCAGGGGCTTCTCATCATATGGCATCTTTGCAGTCTATGTTTTCTACATTTGAGCCTTGTACCATGCTGCAAATTTTCATGGGCAATCATACATACATGGATGTGATTGGGAAAGGATCTATTGACATTGGGGATAACTCCTTCAATAATGTGTTGTGTGTACCCCACTTGACAAACAATCTCCTTTCCATCTATCAAATCACACATGGCGCAACTAAGAGAGTTGTGGAGTTCACACCTGACTTAGTTTTCATTAGAGACTTGGAGACTAAAGTTATCATTGCGACTGGGGTGGTTGATCATGCATCTCGGTTATACTCCTTTTTCAATTTTGTTGATGATGATGATTTCACATTTGATGATTCTACACATGATGATCATACTTCTTGTGATGGTTCAGTTTTTGAGGAGACTTTTGGACACTTGAACATGGGGATTCTCACATGTGACCCCATTCTTGAGTCTTGTATTTCATCTCCTCATATTGATATCACATCACCTATTGCACCTGATGATGTGAATAGGGCGATAGTTTTGCCTTCATGTGATTCAGTGCAGCAGGATATTCATTGTCTTCCAGCTTCAGATTCATGGGATGATTACTTGACAGACATTAATCCTACATTGCAGATTTGGGAGACATCATTGATTACATTCATCTTCTCTTTGATGAAGATGATCCTTCTTCAATTGTTGCGAGGGAATACTCCAACCCTCTTGTTCATTCTCTACATGATCATTCTTTCGAGGTTGACATGATTGTGGATACTTATGTACAGTAGTTGGAGGATGTCTCTTTATTTTTTAAGGAGACATGTGAGTCTTTGGGACATGTTCTACATCCATCTCCACTAGATCTTGGAGTGCCTTTTCAGCAGTGTGGCATAGTTTACCACCTTTGGAGGGGGTATCTTTCAGCATCGACATGGGGACACTTGAGGAGTTTTCAGATATTCCTTTCATCATGAGTTTTCTTCATACATATTCCCTTCATGATTGGGGAGACTTCATGGATACACCTTTGGTTTTGTTTCTTCCTATGGGGAGGAATTTTGTTCGACATTCGTGGAGCAGTTTCTTCATGCATCGAGCTTCTATCATTAGTGCAGATTCCACTTTGAGGGGGGGCTTCCTAGCTTCTCTTCTTCTCTCATATGGGGGGGACTTTTTCTTCACATGGGGTTTTGTCCTTCACATTCTTCTATGAGAGTTCTCTTATACAGCTTTCATCTCTCTTTTGGGGGGGGGGGGGTTTCCCATTGGGTTTTTCTCTCTTTCCCTACATTGTGAGAGATTTCATTGCATTGGTTTGCATGCATTTGCATTTGTACATGGGTACCTAACATGGCCTAGTAGCCGAGACCCATCTTGCATTGCTTAGTTGCATTGTAGACTTAAGTGCATTCCCCTAAGTTGCACTTAAGGGGGCTTGTTGGTGTAAATAATTATTCATCATGGATATTATTATACTTTACTTAAGTTTACTTAGGAAATGCATTTCATAATAGTTTGGGTATGAGACACTTGGGTGTTTGTGCCACATTGGGATAGTGTGTGTAGGAGAATTTCCACCTTTTATGGTGTGATCTTGTTGTTACACTCCACATTCAATGGGTGATCCACCTCATGTGGAATATTATATTGTTTCTCCTACCTACCCACACCTATTTCCTACCTACCCTTGTTTCTTATTGAGCCACATGTCATGTTTGTGTGCTCACATATCCATATAGCCTTGCCTATATAAGCAGGCTCATATTCATTGTATGTAATGAATGCTTAATGATCCAGTTGATCATATTTTTCATCTTGATAGAATACAGTTTACTTCTATCATCTATTTTGTTCTCTCTTATTTGTGCTTTCCATTGCCTCTTGATCTTGGCAAAATATCACAAAAAAGATGCCTTTGTACTTATCAATGATTTCAAACAATTCTGAATTTGAGGCATCAGGAAAATATTAGGAAAAGATTTCTTCCCTAATTTCTTGTTCCTTTTCAATGGCAATGCGCCATTTATTGTCCAAAGAATCATACAAAGATTTAGATGTAACTGATTTATTATCGGTAGGTGACTGATCATTATTACATAAATATTTAATAAGTTCTTGTTCAACATCCTCCTTTTCACTATCATTTAAACCATCAAAATATTTTTTTAAATCATCAAGAACTTTCCTTCTAATATTCTTTATGGTCCTTTGACAATGCATCATAGGCTTGTAAGATGAAATAGCTATATTTACCGGTGCAAAGGTTGCTGGTATATTACCAGTTGACTTCGTCTTCTTGCTTGATTGCCTTGTCTTCTTCATTTCTACCTCCGGTTCAATGTCTTCTGAATCTAGTGAGTTATTCCTAGTTTTTCTCTTCCTTTCGAATACCTTTGGCGGAATAGCCTCTGGTTTCTTTTTGGTTGGTGACCTCTTGGTCACTTTAGGGCTGGCAGCAAATGTAACCGGTTTCGATGCCGATGGCACTGCTTTACTCTTTTTTTGCTTCGGTACCTCAATAGGTTTTATCTTCTCAAAGTAAGTACCGATTCTCTTCTTCTTTGAATCCAGTGGTGAATCAAGAAGGGTAGAGGCATACCCTGACAGTATATCATTTACCACTTCATAGCCCATAGGTTCAACTTCATCTTCTCTTGGCTCAACCACTTGCATTATACAATGATCTGTTTTAATTGTGAAACATATATCATCTTCATATTTTTTAACTAAATCACCAGATATTCTCATTCTCTAGTTCATATTTAGTCTAAACTCATCAAAATACTTGTTCAGAGTCTCTGGATACGTAGATCCCACTACTTGCAGACTCTCCTTTATTTGTCTAGAAACCGGTAGGTCACTTGAACATTGAACATCACTAACTCCAAGAAAATATCCATGAAACAAAAAAAATAAACCGACAAGAAGTTGTCCAAAATTAAACCTCAGTGTTTTGTCCACTTTGATGGACTTCAGATATTCCATTAGTTGCTTCTGCATGCAAGTACATAAGTCACATTCTGCATTCTCCTTGATCATCCTATAAGCGGCATGCACCGCAGCTGTAGGAACAAAATTCATTCTGCTAGCATAGAATACTCCATACCCGATTACCATGCACACATATTTCACCAAGTCATATTTTACGGTGTTTATAGTCATTTCCCATTAGTCGCTCACAGAATTGGTGAGCTCTGTCACTTTGGTTTTGGTGATCTTTCGAAGAATAGGGACTTCCCCAACATTGCAGAAACCAGTCACAGCATGAATTGCCTCTTGTGTAATATCATGGGTTTGCTCAAAGTACATCTTATCACCATGAACCCTACTTAGGATAATGCTAATGTGTTCTTCTGTAAATTCCTTGAGAAAATATACTGCATTGTGTAGTTTTTTCTTCTCGATTATGTTGTACTCAGGTTTAATCTTCTTATCATCTCCAATAGAACAAACTCAGCTGGGAGTGAATCACTAGAGACCCTAGGTCTTCTAGTTTGCAATCAATATATCCTTAGAAATCCCCTTCAACAATGACTCCATCGGGAATTTGAGATAGGGCATTATATTTCACCTTCTTCCTAAGAAACTCAGATGATTCCTCAGGTTCGGTAGAACTAGAAGGAATTTTAGATGTAGAAGCCATATCTAGATGATTCCAAATGACAAGAATGTTTCAATGAGAAATACCTTCACACTCTGAACTAGGGTTTACCGATATCGATCACAACACACTTCTCCAAGAGCTTACTTTACCGATCTGATTTCCACACTGATAGCTTGAAATGTCTGCAAAATCTTGTGCAAGATTTCTTTCTAAATTCTTTTGAATGCAAGATAAATCACTCTTAATGCTCTCCTCATGCTAGAAAAATTCTTCTTTGAAAATAGGTAAGTAAAAATGACAACGAAAGTCACTTTTAAATTAGCTCCTACCTACCATAATAAATGTATCACCGTTAGGGCACAAACCCTAACTTTACCTTTTACCACTTTGTTTCTTCTGTCGGTCGACAGGGAACCAATACCGATAAACACACTTTACCGATATACTCTGGGGGTTCAAAACATTATTACTGATATGTTCCCCCTAAGCTTTTTGAAGCTCAGTTTTTCAGTTCAGGGATCTCCACACTAGGTGCGGAAACTGGTACATCTTGTGGCTTCTCTTCAGATTTATTTTTCCAAGTTTTATCCATATCCGCTTAAACGGTTTCGACATCAATCTTCCCTTTTGGGTTGACTAGTATGTCTCCCGATGGATTCTTTTTTGGTCTGCATGCTTTGGAAATGTGTTCTGGTTTTTTTCAATGATAGGATATCATTCCAAGTGTTCTCCATGGTCTGGTGTTCACATTTACATTCTTCCTTCTACATGTTGCAGTAGTGTGACCGCTACCACGACAGATCAAATAGGTTTCTCTCCAATTTTTCTCCACTCCATAACCATTTGACCAGTGGTCATAGGTTCTGTACCAGTTTGGGTTCTGGTTCATAGGAGGTTCTGGGATAACTCGTTTAGATCTTGGTGCATAAATTCCAGAGTTATTCATAACCGACCTGCACTCCAAAGCTCTATGCCCAAACTTGTTGCATGCATAACAATGACCATAAAATCTGCTAGTTCTAGCCACATTATTTTGTATGTAAGGAAAATTATTGTAAGCCTTGCTCCTACATACATTGGTAGTATGTCCTTCCTTATGGCAATTGAAGCATACAGGTTTAAACTTTGGCTTACCTATGCTCTTGCTGTTGATCTTAGGTGCCGATTTCTCCTTTGGTGCATTACTCTTGGCTCCAAAGGTTTCACCTTCCTCATATGCAGAGAAACCAAGTCTAGAGGTATCCTTTGGTGGCTTCATTGTTTCCAGCTTTTGGTCCAACTTCGCAGCACTCAGGTTGAACTTTGCAATAATTTCCTTTGTCTCAGTAAGTTCCTTGGAAAGAGCATCATTGGTTTTCATCAAGGTATCATTATGAGAGATAGCAGCATTTAGGTCTACTTTCATTTATTCTTTCTCTTCATTACCCTCTTACAGATGAGCGGTGATGGTACCAATCTCTTGTTTCAACGTAGAAATTTCATGCTCCTTGTCCTTCACTAAATCTTCGTCTTTTCTCCTTTTTTCTAGCTCCTGACTCATCCTAATAGTCAGTCCTTCCAACTCCCTCAGGTTGGTTTTGGATTCATTTAGTTTCTCCACTTCTCAAACTAGGGCCTCCATGTCTACTTCATTAAAAGAGATGTTTTCAGTAAATTTCATCAATTGCTCAGCAAGTTCTCTTCTCTTGGTTGAAGAGGCTTTATACTTGATCTTGGGTTCATCAGAGGATCTCTCAGACTCAGTCAAATGGTGAGTGAGTTCCCTCATGTTGTATTCCCCCATATCTCCTTCCAAGTGGTCAGACTTATAGAAAGGTTGGCTCTGATACCAATTGATGAATACTAAGAGGGGGGGTGAATTAGTATGCCTAACAATTTAACCAGACTCTTAAATAATTTTTCTGCAAACCGGTGTAGTAGTTAAACAACAAACCGGTTAAAACATAAACAAGGCAAATAGAAAATAGAGAATTCACCCACAGTAGCACAATCACCATAACACAAGATATTTTGACATGGAAACCCAAATGGGAAAAACCACGGTGAGTAAAACTCACAAGTCAACTATCTGCAGAATAGTAACGAGATCGGTTAAGGTCAGACCGGTTAAGTTCTTACGATGTTCTTCACCAAAATAGATCTTGATAGGAATCCAGATCTCTATTAGGAGATAAGTATTATTGAAGACTACCCTGTTAAAGGATTTCAGATCCACAACTGTGAACCACCTTGTTAGAGGATTTACAAAAGGCTTGGCTGGGCCTACCCGGTTAAGGGTTTCAGACTTGTCGAAGAGATTAGTAATCAACAAGTGAATGATCTAGAAAGTAGCATAGAATGCTTTATTAGATCCTTGATAGTTCTCTGTTAATGCATTGTAGCATTACTTCAGTATTCTAACCTTTGCACTCACAATCTCTGTGGTGAGATACCCTTTTCGCTTAGACCTAATCTTTCCTCCAACACTCACACACATCAACTCTATTAAACCCTAGACATGATGTCCTCATATAGGAATCTGATTTCATGTTGGTCCAATAAGAATAGACTACAATTTCCTAGGTACATTGCATCTAGACACATTTGGTAACCCGACACAGAAGCAACGCCAAAGTGTCGGTGGATGATAACTCATCACACTTTACAATTATACCTTTTTAGCACAGTATATTGATTACCAATTTAACAAATAAGACTGGAAAACTGGAACATAGTGTTCCGATAAAAAATTAACTGTCGCTAGGAGTCCTCGTACCACTTGGTGTCTTCATACTGCTTGATGTCTTCATGCCGCTTAAGGTCTTTGGTCATGCTTTGACCGATAAACATCTTCTACAAAACACTGATAGTCTTCTACAAACAAAGACTATACATTTAATGACATATAGTATCGGTGTGAACAACATAACACATATTACCAGTTGAGAATATCTCATACATAAAATAAGTGTGTGTCCATCAATGACAATCACAACTAAACATCATCAAAATACCAACAATTCCAAATGCAACCCATGCTTCGACAACGCACTTTGAAGAGTTTTTGTGCCTGCATATGCCATGTAGTACACAAAGACGCATCCAGATGCAAGATTTTCCCTAATTTGCGAAGATATTTACTCTTTCAGAAGCAAAGGATTCTCCTAGAGCTAGCTGTAGCATGCCATCAGATATCAGATCTTATCTCTCCCTCTCCTCTGATATTTTTGTAACCTAACCCAGGTGGAGTTAGGGTTTTCTCAAATGTAACCATCTGAGTTATGCCTGAACTATAAAGGCAATTTTGTACATTTTTCTCAGGATCTTCTCCCTTCTTTTCTCATGCATAATTCTTATGTCTCTCTGCATCTATAAATTCTCCTTGCCTCTGCATTAATAGAATCTACTTGTCCTACTTAGTTTAAATTTATGTAAATGTGTGTATTTTCTTACCTGTTTGTATGAATACATATTTTTCTTGTTTTCTCAACATGTGTGATAGTGTTGACTCCTCTTAGAGTGGTATCTAAGAACAGTGTCTGTTCCTCTGCCATTGTTAAGAATTCCAACCTTGACTCAGTCTTAGAAAGCTAGACTTGGATAGAAACTTGTGTATCTTCTCGACGGTTTTATTGATGTTTTGTGCAGCTATAGGCAGGGGATATCATCATTTCAGTCTGGGTGCAAACCCTATTTCCCTTCTTTCACACAACCCTTCTCTCTCTCCCTTTTCCCTGTCAGACTATAGATTAGTTTTATCAATGTTGGGTTGGTCCAACCCTCTACATTCAGATTGAAGAGGAAGTTGATCTTCTCTAGAGATTCAACCTCACAATAGCACAAGGTCCCACACTTAAGAGGTTGATTCAAGGTTTCACAAGGTTGGTGGTTAAGCCTGATCACCAAGGGTGCAAACTTTTGTGTTAATAGGATTAACACAATCACTAAAGCCTAAAAGAACAAACAAGAATGCATTCAAACAAGAAGGTGACACATTACACAAATTATCCAAACAAAATGAAGGCAAAAGGAGTATTTTCTGATTAATTCAAGGCAAGAAAAATTTACATATGTAGAGAAACATAAGTTCTTTATAGAAGAAAGAAAAAAGATCTGTGTAACAGGGTTACAAAATTGTCTTTGTAGCTTCAACATAACTCTGATTGGGTTATAGTTAGAAACCTTAACCCTACATAAGGTTAGGTTACAGAAAATCAAAGGGAGAGGATTAGATCAAGAAATTGATCTGATTGTGTGTACACATTCCAAAAAATATCCTCTTTATTATGGGAAGAAACAAAATATCTCTGTAGATCTAGAAATCTTTGTGTTGATATGCATCATGTGGTACCTGTAGAACAAAAAGTCTCTGATCTGCATTGAATAGCCTTGGATGGCATCTAAAATCGGTTTGTAGAGTCAAGTATGAAGTTATGCCAAAGGTTCTTGGTGATTGAACTGAAATCTGATCAGATTGGTCGCTAACTAGGCCCAAAATTGGATCGACCATCCAGTTGGCAACCACTTTCTAACAAATATTTGAATTTCTAATGGTTTTTGGGATTTGAATTCTAGCCAGAGGATGATCCATGTCACGCATAGATGGACATGCGAGACCAGACCACATAATCATCCAAGGAGCTCGACAAGAATTTAAAACACTGCCATTCGATCTTCCCTTTATGAAAATCTGACGGTCACAATCATGCCACGTAGCAAGTAGGACCCATTAGATCTATTGTTGTGTGTGGAAGGGGCCCCACCATGGGATTTGGCCTTGTTGCCAAGACATAACCCTTCAACAAGATGCATTTTTTCACTTTGTTTCCCTTTGAAAGCTATGATGAAAAGGCTTAAGGATTTTTTGCCAAGAGAAGGCCTTTTGGAAAGACCAAAATCTCACCCTAATGGTGTGAATTTTTTATCGAAAAGGGATCTGATGTCATATAGACATGGTCGAGGTCCTACCGACAAAGACCAGGAGTTCTCCAAGAGAAGACATTTCTCTAAGATGATTTTTGTTCTTTGTCGTCCTAGGAAGCTATGCCAAAATTCTTGAGGACCTCACCATTCAGTGACCAGGAAAGAAAGAAACCATCCCTGCCATGGATTGTGACCCTCCAACTGGTGGTAACTTTAGTGATCTGATCGGTTGACCCGGTCAACATCAAAATAGAAAATTAGAGCCTGAAAATAATAAAAAAGTTTTTAAGCCTTAACACTTAGGGTTTAGGATTTTAGGACTCAAAAGGAGGTTTTTCCTCAAGGTTTTAGTAGCCAGGGAAATGTCTCAGAGTGGATTTTCCCAGGGCTAATAGTTGACATGAATTTAGTAAACAATGTTTTTTAGTATGACTGGTTATGTGCTACATCGTTTATCTACACATTAAATTGTTATCGACCTTGGATGTTGTTTGCTAGCATGTCTATTGGCTGGATTTGCTTCAAAGAAGTATAATATAATGTTTTAGGACCTCTTTATCTCATATTTTGGATCGCATTCACCACAATTGTGTTTGGTGGCCGACTTGATTGGACCTATGCTTGTCTCTTGTTCTGGCCAACCTATTTTATATTTTGAGATGCAAAGGTTGATATATATAGAAGATCAAATCAGTATGGATTGTGTGGTGTTGTGATACATGGTTGTGATGTGAGTGTGTGGATTAGAATATGTGCAAGTGTGCTTTTATGATCATATCATTTTTTTTAGTTTTGTGATGTGAACATAGTGAAAGTGTGGTGGTAATTGTTGGCTGAGTTGGTTTCTTGTAACAGTGGTTCAAGTACAACTTCATATTTGGAGAAGATTTTATCTTGTTAATTTAGATGTTTATGTGTCTTGCTCAGATATAGTGGATCTTCTTCTCAGCAAGTCTTTGTATCTTTCCCTAGTGCAACAATCTTCATCCTACAAGTCCTTTTGTATCTTTCCCTAGTGTAGTGAACTTCACCTTGCAAGTTCTTATGTATCTTTCCCTGGGATAGTGTGTTAAATATCATGAACAATTGAGGGGGAGGGGGGGTGAATCAGTTGTCAATTAAAATATTTTAATTATTCTACAAAAACAGATTCGATAAACTAATTCTTGATTAGTTTACCATAAATTGATATATGCATGAGAGAACACACACATGATGTTGGAATTGTTTTACGTTGCACCAAAAACGCCCGATAAAAACACTAGATTTAACTCAATCCACAAGAGGTGATTAAGCCATGTCATGAGTCCCCAAGGAGGTGTTGACCACCAAGTCAACAATCTCTCCCTCAACACTGACTAAGCCTTCACCACCCATTGAAGGGAGACTTTAACCCATGACCCAAGGCTCTGATACCAATTGTTGGAATCATTTGTCATTGCACCAAAAGCTAGAAGTATCAATGCTTGATACAAACACCAGATCTAACCTGATCCATAGGAGGTGGTTAAGCCATGCCATGAGTCCCCAAGGAGGTGTTGACCACCAAGTAAACACATGAAACACCAAATTTGACATGGAAAACCCAATAGGGGAAACACCACAGAGAATTCTAGTTCTCAAGTATAAAACACCTGTTAGGGTGACACCAAAGGTGGTTTTTACAAAGGGTGGCTCACTTCCAGAATGCTAACTGTAGGTGGGCTCACTACGTAGAAGAAGAAGAAGAAGAAGAAGAAGAAGAAGAAGAGGAAGAGGAAGAGGAAGAAGAAGAAGAAGAAGAAGAAGGAAAATGAAAGAATCCACCACTAAGCTATAATTTCGGAAGAGACCTTTGGCTCATTACCCCTGATACTAAACAACATCAACGCACTACAACACTGCTTAGCCACAACTACACACAACCTCACAAAAATTCACACGAACAAGAGACAAACCTTCTTTTTCAATCCCCTTGCATCTATATCTCTTCATTATAGTAATCCTTTATTTATACTCTTCTCTTGAATGAGAAGTCTCCTAAGTTAGCCAAAGAGTTTACCGAAAACCAATTTGAAATAACTCTACACTAAACATTATTGTGGTGGAAAGGAATGAGAAGTGGACCACAACATAATGCACTTTATCGACCAAAACAACACGCTATCCATACGCCACAAAAAATCAAAGAAAACAAAAAAATTCAAGGTCGATCGGACCAAGAATGAACATATTTGTAACCACATCTCTGGAGCACATCATCACGTCCTGAATTAAAATAACAAAGATAAATACATGAACAACATAAATACAAGCTATCATCATCAAAACCAAAAATGTAGAGGAGCACTGCAATCACTATCAAACACCATCATCACTAATGTATACACTTCCAAAGCACAACTTCCACAATACCAAATCATAAGAATGACATCCCAAGACAAGATGCAACCACATACCAAAGCTTCATGACTACAACTGCAACATATAAAAAATACGAATCACAAACCAATCACTGGAACAAAGAATTAGTATGTTGACATCAATGACAATCATACTGACACACCATCAACTTCACATTTGTAACAATCACCCCCTTTGTCAATGATGGAAACATTCATTAATGACATACATAAACTCATATTCATAACTCCTTTATTTATACGTCTCTCCCCCAAACATCTCTATGACATCTCCATATCTCTCCAATCTATCCAATCTTTATAATATGTCCCATATCTCCAATCTCTCCCCCTTTGACATCAAGGATAGGTGAGTAAAAACTCAACATTTTTAGCTAGCTTCAAAACTCACACAATCCCCCTTAAGAGGAAAACCCAATCATTAGTCTAGACTAAATATATATATGAAGTTCCCTAGACTAATGCATTACAAAATGCCCTTGGTTTAAACTAGGGAGAGGTGTTACCCCCAACTTATGTCGAAGATACTCAAAAGTATCTTTTCACAAAACCTTTGTAAAGATATCTACAATCTACTCTTTTGTAGGTACAAACTCAATTTTTACTTCATTATCCAACACCTTCTACCTTAAGAAGTGATATCAAATAGAGATATACTTTATTCTGGAATACAGTACTAGATTCTTAGTGATATTTATCACACTTGTAATGTCACACATGATTGAGATTGGTTCATCAAACATCACACCAATATGATTCAATTTCTATTTCATCCAAAGTATCTGAGTGTAGCATGATGTGGCTGCAATGTATTCAGCTTCTGCGGTTAATAAACATACAAAGTCCTTCCTTTTACTTAACCATGCAACTAACCAAGAACCAAGGAAAAATGCTTCGCCACTAGCACTCTTTCTGTCATCAACACTTCCTACCCAATTTGCATCAGTATAAGATTTTAGAGTAAAATATGATCCTCTGGGATACCATAGTCCAAATTCTTATGTTCCTTTCAGATATTTGAAAATCCTCTTTATTGCAAAAAGAAGTGACTCTTTCATATCTTGTTGAAATCTACCTGCAAGGTAGACAACACACATGATATCCGATCTGGTAGCAATTAGGTATAACAATATTCCAATCATTGATTTGTAATTGCTTGCATCAGTCTTGGGATTTTTATCATCATTAGTCAACTTGCATCCAGTAGTCATATGAGTATATACCAGTTTGGCATTCTCAAATCCAAACTTTTTCAACATCTCTCTAGCATACTTTGACTAAGAAATAAACATACCTTTACTGTTTTGATTCACTTACAACCCTTGAAAAAAATTCAACTCACCAATCATGGACATTTCAAATTCATTTTTCATTTCACCAACAAACTTCTTGCACATGCCATCATTTCCTCCAAATATTATGTCATCCACATATACACCAACAATTAGGATCTTGTTTGATTCAACTTTAAACTAAATATTGTTGCTGGCAATACCCCTTTTGGAAACCTTGAACCAATAAATACTTGGCTAGCCTTCCATACCAGGTTCTAGGAGTTTTCTTCAACCCATACAATGCCTTCTTCAATCTGCAAACAATATCCAAATCATCTTACAACTTAAATCCTATAGGTTGCTCAATTTAGACTTCTTCTTTTAGTTCCCCATTCAAAAATACAAACTTCATGTATCCATTTGATAAAATTTGAAATCTTTATATGTTGCAAAAGATAAAACCATCCTAATAGCTTCCATTCGTGAAACAAGAGCATATGTCTCTTCAAAATCAATGCCTTCAATTTGTGTGTAACCTTTGCATACCAATCTTACCATGTTTATTACAACAAGTCCATATTCATCCATCTTATTTCAAAATACTCACTTTGTTCCAATGACATTCTTATATGTTGGTCTAGGGACTAGCTCCCAAGTTTGATTTTTCTCAATCTGATCTAACTCTTCCTTCATAGCCTTCATCCAATTCTGATCTCTACAAGATTCTTCAATTGTCTTAGGTTCAGTTTCAGAAAGTAAACATAGAGGAACTTGTTCTTCAACAATTTTGCTTCTTGCAATAGCCCCTGTATTCTTACCTCCAATAATTTGGTTCTTAGAGTGATTCTTTTGTAAATATCTTAGAGTTTTTGATACAGTTTCCAAAGAAACCTAAGTTTCTTTCTTGTTATCATCTTCTATGTCCTTCTCCACTTATTCTCTGCTTGCATACTCATCAGATTCATATCTTTCTTGTATACCAGAGTCTTTGGAAATGTTTCTGTCAACCTTCACATTTGCACTTTCAACACTTTTATCCAATCTCTTGTTGGAACACTGTTACACCTTTCTCTTTGTAGAATATCTTGGGAATATACCTTTATCTACTCTACTATCAAACTTTCCAAGATTTACTTCCAAATAATTTAAAGTACTTCATTGATGGATTCCTTCCATGCCATAACTCATATGATGTCTTTCCATATTTCTTTCGGGAAAGAACTCTATTGAGTGTGTATTCTACAATGCGTATTGCTTCTTTCTAGTAAACTTTTGGTAGGTTTGCTTCTTTAATCATAGTTCTTGCTGCCTCTTGTATAGTCTTGTTCATTATTTCCACTACACCATTTTGTTGTGGTGTCCTAGGAGCAGACAAATGTGTCCTAATCCCATATTTCTCACAAAAAGTGCCAAATTCATCAAAAAAATATTCTCCTCCTTTGTCAAATCTTAAGCATTTAATTCTTCTATCGACTTCATTTTCAACTCTATCTTTGAATATCTTAAACTTTTCTAATGCCTCTGCCTTCTCTCTCAAAAATGTAATTCAATTCATTCTAGAATAATCATCAATTAAGAGTATGAAATACCTCTCACCTTTTAAACTCCTTGTTCAGGTAGGAACACATAAGTCTGTGTGCACCAAATCTAACAGTCTGGTAGAAGATTGTTCCTTTCCTCTAAATGTTCCCTTTGTTTGTTTTCCCATATGACATTCTCTGTAAACATTATTATCCAGTTTAGTCAGTCTTAGTAAATCTCTCATAGCTCTTGTCAAACTAATCTTCACCAAATTGTCAAAGTTGATGTGACACATCCTCCAGTGCCATATACAACTTTCATTGATAGAAGATAGCAGACAATGCCCTCTAGCAACCTCCAATTGATACATGTTTCCTCTTATCCTTTTTCCTATAGAAATAATAGTTTCAGACCTCTTTCGGATCTCACAACCACCATCCTGAAAGACAACATTGTAACCATTCTCACATATTTGTCCAGCACTTAAGAGATTAAGATGTAATCCTTTCACATAGTAGACAATGTCAGTGTTGTGTTTTCTATCAAAAGTAATAAAACCTATTCCAACAATCTTTGTAGTCTAATCATCTCCAAATCTAATAGAACCACCATCATACTTTTCAAGTTTTACAAACCTACTTTTGTCGTTGGTCATATGATTTGAATATATACTATTAATCAACCATTCATTTCTATCTCTTCTAACATGTAATGTTATAGCAAAAATTTCTACAATCTTAGTATTACCTTTCAGATTTATCTCTTTATTATTGCTAGGTTCACATTCATCTTTTTCTACCAAGAATAAATAGTCATCATCTTCATAATCTAACTCTTCATCTAAAATACCAACATCATCTTTAGCATAGTAGGCTTTCTTATTGAACTTTCCTTTTTTTTCTTTAAACTTTTTCTTTGTTCCTCTCTTCAGATATCTAGATGCTGAATGACCAATCTTTCCACACTTAAAACATTTAAGAGGTAACATGTCTTTATATTTATTGTTTCCTATCTTCGGCTTTCTTACAACATTCTCTTCCATTTCATCTAGGCTCTCATCATTTGAATATTCATCTGTAGCTTTAATGGCTTCAAACGTTGTCTCATTTCTTTCTCTGTCTTTTCTAAACTTCCTCATCTCGAATGTAGTTAAGGTGCCATACAATTGTTCCCTAGTGAACTTAGATGAATCATAAGTTTTTTCAAAAGATAAAATATTGTCACTATAACATTTCGGTAAAGTCCTCATAAAATTTTCTATCACATCCTTATCATCCAAGGTTCTGCCAAGATATCTAATCTCATTCACTACATTGTCAACCTTCTAAAAATAACTTGTTATGTCTTCAACTTCTTCCATCCTTAAGGTCTCATATCTTCCTTTAGTAGTCTACATCCTAGCTAATTTAACTTTGTCATTTCCTTCATTGATGTTTTTCAATCTTTCCCAGACTTCATTAGCAGTATCTAATGCAACAACCTTCACCAATTCAGTTTTAGATAGGGTGCTAAAGATAGCATACATTTCTCATTCATTTTCTTCTAGGATTCAATCTCATTCGAGGTAGTAGGTCCATTTGCCAACATCACATATTTAGTCTCCACAAATTTCCAACTCTTGAAACTCAGAGAAATAAAATATCCTCTCATCTTCACTCTCTAGAAACTATAGTCAAATCCTTCAAAAGTAGGAATTGTCAATTTATGTGCCATCGGATCTCCTCAAGCAGTTAGTGTCACTTTCTAAGAACCAAATCTCTAATACAAATTGTTGAATATCTTGGAAAACTGAGAGGGGGGATGAATCAATTCTTAATTAAAATATTTTACTTATTCCACAAAAATAGATCTGGTAAACTAATTCCTGATTACTTAACCATAAACTTATATAAGCATGAGAGAACACACATATGAAACATACACATGAAACACCAAATTTGATGTAAAAAAACCAAGTGGGGAGAAACCACGAAGAATGATAGTTCTCAAGTATTAAAAATGTATTAGGGTGACACCGCTTAAGGTGATTTTTGCAAAGGGTGGCTCATGATCAGAATGCTCACTTCAGGAGGGCTCACTACTCAGCTAAAATCACCAATAGACGGCTCACTGCCTAGAATAAAAAGAAAAAGGAAATAGAAAGAATCCACCAATGTAGCACAACTGCCACTAAGCTGGAATGCCAGAAGAAACCTTTGGCTCACTACCTCTGGTACCAAACAACATCATCGCACTACCACACTGCTCAACCACAACTAGACACAACCTCTTCTCTTTCAATCCACTTGCATCTATATCTCTTCATTATAGTCATCCTTTATTTATACAAATCTCTTGAATGATAAGTCTCCCAAGTTGGCCAAAGAATTTACCAGAATCCAATTTGAAATAGGTCTACACTAACATTCCCACGGTGGAAAGGAATGAGAAGTGGACCATACCACAATTCACTTCATCAACCAAAACAACATGTTATCCATACACCACAAACATTAGAGCAAAAATAGAACATTCAAGGTTAACCAGACTTGAAATGAGCATATATTCAACCATGTCTCTGGAGTGCATCATCATGTCTCAAATTAGAATAACAAAGATAAAGACATAAACAACATAAATCAAAGATATCATCATCAAAACAAAAAATGTGGAGAAATTCAAAGCACCGCAATCACTGTCAAACACCATCATCACTGAACACACTTCTAGAGAACCAAATAATAAGAATGCCATTGTAAGGCAACATCCAACCACATACCAAAGATCCATGAATGCAACTGCAATGTATTAGAAATGCGGAGTAGAAATAAATCACTGAAATAAATAATTAGTATGTTGACATCAATGACAATGATACTGGCACACCATCAGCTTCACATTTGCAACATAGTGCATCTTAGTCTGCAAGTCCTTTTAGGTGGAAGTGTGATTCCTTGGCATTGATTCTAAAATAGACTTGCAATAATTTCATATATTGTGAGTTGACTCTTACCATAGTTTTTCCATGTTTGATTTTTCCACCTAAATATGGTGTTATCTTGTGCATTGTGTTTCAGTGTTCTATTTTTCATTTTTGTTGATAAGGTTAAAGATAAGTTGACAATATTTTGGGAAAATTAAGTTTAATATTAATGTTTTAAGTTCCAAATCAATTCACCCCCCTCTCAGTCCTATAATGTGTTGAACAATTGGTATCAGAGCCGAATTTCTTTAAAAGAAGCTTAATCACTTGAGGTAGATCCAAGATGGTGCAGGATGGACCTTACAAGATCCCCATGTTTAATAGCACAAACTACTCTTTCTAGAAGATTAGTATGGAATCATATTTGAACTCTATGAAATATAGAATTTGAAACTCTATTGTAGATGGTTAGATTGTTGCCTATACTCCGCTTACTACTCTGGATGAGATCAGGGAACAGGTAAACAATGGAAAGACAATGAATTTGATTATAAGTGACTTGTTTGGTACTGAACTCTTGAAGGTGATAGACTACAAATCTACCAAGGATGTCTAGGAGAAACTTAGCAACATTTATGAAGGATACAAGAAGATGAAGAAAGTCAAGTTGAAAATTCTCAAAAGCAGATTTGAGAGCTTAAGAATGTTAGAAGATGAAAGTATTGATAGCTACATGCATTGGGTAACATAAGTAGTTACTGGAATCAGAGGTGTTGGTGGATAATTTTAAAAAGATGAAGTTGTGAGGAAGGTACTTAGGACTATTCCTAAATCTTTTGTTCCTAAGGCGTATATCATTAAAGAAAGTATATATTTGGATACTTATACTATGATCAACTTGGATCTCTCTCTGCCTTTGAGATGAGAAATAGTGAATTAGATAAACCAAAGAAGGAAGTTGCATTCAAAGAAAGTAAGAAAGAAGATGATGATTTTGACTTGGATAACAACCTTGATGGATAAAACTAAAACTTTGTGAGAAGACTAAAGAAAAAAATTGATAAATATAAAGGTAAGTTACCTCTAAAATATTTTAACTGTGGAATGATTTGTCATTTTGCAGCTAGATGTCCTAATAGAGAAGAAATATATAGAAGAAGAGATTATAGAAAGAAAAAATTAGATGACAGAGACAAAGGAGATAAGCCCAAAATAAGTTTTTACTCCAAAGAAAGTAATCGTTCATCCAAAGATGAGGATTGTGATGATTCAAGTGATGAAACTCTATTTTTGGTTGTGAAAGTTGACAATTATGAGGAAACCAATATCTAGAAGTTTGATGAGAACATTGAAAGATCGTTACTTGTGTGGTCTTCTTTGCATACAAAAGAGGATTCAAATGCATGGGTGATTTCCAATGGTTGATCAAAGAACATGATAAATTATAAAAGAAAATTTATCAATTTTGAAAAGAAAAATGGTAGATCAATTAGGTTTGGTGGTGTAGAATCTACTCAAGTCTATGACAAAGGAACAATATCCATTGATGGGAAGATCAAGACAAAGGATATTATATATGTTAAGGGTTTTAGGGATAATCTTCTCAATGTTATCTAGATGTGTAGTAAAGGATATATACTTAAATTCCAAGATAAGGGCAAAGAGATAAAAAAAGGTAAATCTAGAAGGCTGATTGTAGAAGGAACAATAAATGATGGAAATATGTATTACTTGAAGGAAGATAAAGATGGTATTTGTTTAATTTCTTATAGAAGTGAATGTTGTCTTTGGAAGGCGATGACGGGACATGCAAACTTTCATAACTTGATGAAGATTAGTTATACATGTCTAGTTAGAGATCTACCGAAGATTACCGATCTTGAAAACACATTATGCAAGGAATGTCAGATGAGAAAAAAATCACAGACAAGATTCAAGAGCAAAGAGTTTTCTACTTCAAAACCTTTGGAGTTGATACATACTGATCTATGCAGACCTACCAGGACAAGGGCACTTAGTGGTGAAAGGTACTTTATGATACTTGTTGATGATTATTCTAGAATGACATGGGTTAATTTTTTAAAAGAGAAATCAAAAGCTTTAGATAAATTTAAGGTTTTTAAATCAATGGTTGAAATCAAAATGGATGCTAAGATCAAGTGCATAAGATTTTATATAGAAGATAGATTTATATAAAATGAGTTTGAAATATTTTGTGAAGAGCATGGTATTAGGAGACATCCATATGCTCCTAAGACACCGCAAAAAAATGGAATTGCTAAAAAGAAAAATAGGATTGTTCAAGACATGGCTAGAACAATGTTGAAAGATGCTACTCTATTGGATTTTTATTGGAAGAAATCTACGCATAATATAGTGTACATTCTTAATAGAGTGAAGGTGAGAGTTAATAACTCTAAGACCCCTTATGACCTTTAGTATAAAAGACCTACTACTATCAAGTATTTTAGAGTCTTTTAAAGCAAATGTTATAGTATAAAAGATGAAGATGATCTTGGAAAGTTTGATTCAAGAGCTAATGAATGAATATTTATTGGTTATTAAACAAGAAGCAAGACCTACAAATGTTTTAACAAAATACTCAAGAAGATAGTTGAAAGTGCAAATGTCAGAGTAGATGAAGATTGGGAACAAATTGCACCAATACTTGAGTGTTGCAGACCTGATGTTATTTCGTGCACTAAAGAGGAAGAACAAGAAGAAAGGAAAATAAAAGAAAAGGAATTAGAAAACACCCTTGAGACTCCACGAAGATATGTTCAAAATAATCGCTCTGAAGATTAGATTATTGGTGACAATAATGAATGAGTGTAGACTAAGATGATACTTTCCAAGGCAAGTGAATAACTAAATATTTTTATTCTATTATAAGTTGAACCTTAAACATGTTTGATGAGTTCAAGGATGAAGGATGGATGAAAGCTATGGAATAAGAACTTTATTATAATGACAAGAATCAAACATGGGAACTTGTTCCTAGACCTACTGACGAGAATTTTATTGGAACTAAGTGATTATTCTTGAATAAATTGAAATGAATAAGGTAAGTGACAAGGAATAAGGGCATATTTTTGTGTAATTCGTGGCCTATGTATCTTTGCTAGTTCATAATTGATTATAAGACAAGTTATGGGAGCATATCGAGTCAAATAAACTAAACTCTCTCAATGTCATGACTTAGTTTTGTCATTGTTAAATAAGTTTTCTTCTTACACCATAAATCCCATCTGACAAAAATATAATTAACATGCAAATGCAATGGCAAGTGCTACTTCTCTTATATCCCTTGATGACCCTTATGTGGAATACCAATTTATCATTCATAATATTACTTCTCCTACTGTTTCTGATACTTATAATGAGATTTTCTATTGTCATAACATGAATTTTGATTAATGGTACTCCCATATTATTTGATATTTGTGTGAAGGTACCTTTCCTAATCCTACAAGTAATAACACTAGAACTCAAATCCACAAAACCTAATGCATTTTATATCATTTTATATAATGTCCTTAATAGGTGGGGCTATAATGGTCTCCTTATTCATTGTCTTAACAAAATAGAGATCCTTATCGCCCTTGAGGAAGCACATTCATGTGCTTGCAAGGGGCATTTTCGTGGTAAATATTTGGTCCAAAAGTTTCTCTGAATGGGATACTATTGGCAAACTATGAAAAAATATCCCCTTTCCTTTCTCAAAAAGTGCCATCAATATCAACAACATAACAATTTAATTCATGCTCATCCCCATGAACTTAGAGCCCAAGTTTCTTCTTGACAATTTTACTTATGGGGTTTGGATCTTATTGGCAAAATTTCTCCTCCTTCTCAAGGACATACTTTCATCATTGTAACTATAGACAACTTTACAAAATGGGTTGAAGCCATTATTATTCGAGAAGTAATGTTTCAATTCATCTTAGACAATATTATTTCTCGAATTGGTATACCTTCCACTTTGATTTCTAATGATGGTACACCATTTAAGAATAAAGATGTGAAGAATTTTATTGACAAATATCACATTCAATAGCATTTTTCTACTCATTACTATCCTTAATCAAATGGTCAAGTTGAAACTTCTAATAAGATAATTGAGAAAATCCTTCATAAAGTTATTAATAAATATTGGCATACTCAAATATCTTACACTTTATGGGCTTATTGAACTAGTATTCATAGAATTATAGGTACTACTCCTTATAATCCAATTTACAATGTCAATGTGATTATGCATTTAGAACTAGAGATTCCTTCATTGTGAATTTTTCTCAAGGGTAGCCTTGATGATGTTTTTTATAGAGAACAACATCTCCAACATCTTAAAATTATTGATGAATAGTGTATCAATGCTCTCAAACACATTCAAGCTTACCAAAAGGCTATGCAAAAAAGCTACAATAACAAAGTTATTCAACAGTCTTTTTTAGTTGGTGACTTGGTGATTTATTAAAATCAATGCAACATAAATGCTCTAGTAGAAGTTTTTTGTTTGTTTGTTCAAATTGGCTTGGACTATCTATCATCACTGAAGTCTATGGATTGGACTCTTACAAAATAGAAAATGTGGAAGGTATGCCTCTCAAGGATCCCATTAATGCTATGAACCTACATAGATATTATGCTTAATTCTTTCCTTTCTCTCTCTCTTTTAAATGGTACACTAGCATTTTCATCTTTAAAGAGTGTTATGTTAGATAGTTATATTATATTTCTATTTAGTGTACATTGCTTTGTTCCTGAAAAACTTCTTTTAGGATGCCTTAAGCTCATTATGTAATTCCTTGTAATTAGGAGATTACATCTCTTTATGGTAGCATACAGTTTAGTATTCTCTGTGACATGTTAATTATATCATGATGCATTTAGTTAGAAAATATTTTAGCTAGATCACATAGACATTTAGCCTTACATGAGTACATTATATCTTCATTGGTTGTATTAAGTTAAACACTTATTAAGTTGTTTAATAAAATAAAAATTTATCAACTTAATCATTGTAGCATTAATTAAAACAATCTACATTGGTTGTTTAATTTATCACATTGGCATTAAATTAGACATACATGTTTATTACCATATTTGTTACATTTATCAAAATAATATAACACATTATTTTGTATTAAAGCGGACAAGTATGTGAACACACACAAACATACACACACACACACACACACACACAAAGACACACACACACACACACACACACACACACACACACACACACACACACACACACACACACACACACACACACACACACACGCGCGCACACACACAGAGAGAGAGAGAGAGAGAGAGAGAGAGAGAGAGAGAGAGAGAGAGAGAGAGAGAGAGAGAGAGAGAGAGAGAGAGAGAGAGAGAGATGTATACATATATACACGCACACATACTGTTGGACATTGTTGCTGCTAGGATATGTCATTGTCATTGATGTCAATATATTCATGTGATTTATTGCTCTGATGGTTGGAGATTGGCTTATTGGGATCATGGTTCGGTATATGGAGTATTTCTGAGTTTCCATTTCACTTTTGTACTTGTTATGAAAATATAGTTTCCATTTTAGGCAGTTTAAGAAATTCAATTGTTCATTCATGCATGCTTAGATCCTAGTGACTTTGCATTTCCAATCAAATCACTTTTTAGAGAAACAAAGGAATAGAAGTGTTAAGGGTTAGCTAAGAATATTACCTCTTTAGTGGCTTTGTATTCCAATGTTTAGTTGAAAGAGGGTTTGGTCCTAACTAAGTTAAATCTAGTACTATCCATCCCTTTTTCAACCAATAAACACTATTATTATTAGTTGACACAAAATAAACATTATTAAACATATATATTTATACTCATACCTAATTTAAGCACATTGATGATGAAATTGTTGATCTAACTCCAACTTCCAAATTTTCTCTTATGCAAGGTGTGACTATTTTATTAATCAACTAAATAATTAATAATAGATTAAATTTTAAAAAAAATGAAATTTGCAAAAACAAACTTAATTGTGTTATAGTGTACTTGTGTAAATACAATGTCATAAGTGTTGGGTGAATATTTTTTCACCAGCGTACCAATGACAAAATATATATTTCACACATAGCTATGTTGAGACAAAGTCTCTCCTCTCATCAAGTGGAGGTTCCCTAGTAGAATTTGGGTATTTCAACAACTTTGAAATTAAATTCGGGGGTAAGCTTAGGGCGTATAATACTCTTTTTTCAGAATTAATGTATATCCCTTTACTTGATGAAACTTCTTACAAAATAATCAACTAATGAAACTTGCATACAATGACTAAATTATATCTCTAAAACTGCATAAGCGCAAAGTCTTATGTGAGTACAATATAACTTTCAAATCAATTACAATTATAACTAATATAACTTGCAACTCAAAGTCTTCAAGATATATAGATGAAACTTCCAATAATATAAAGTAACCGGCAATAGTACAAAGCCTACTACCTAATCACTGTATTACAATACTAATTCCTAAATATGAAAATAGCTCAAAGTCTATTTGCCACAATTTAGATCCTCCCTTAATCTCATGAACAAAAACACTAGACCAATATCAAGGAATCAAAGAACGTATATAAGCAATGAACATAGGAACATCCACTCATATAAACAATATTTGACCCAACACAAAGTTTGGAATCAAAAGGAATCACTTTCTTTATTTGCTTGATTGAATCTTCACAACAAAAAACTCAAAGTCTTAGTTGAGGCAACAATTCGGCAGAGTTTTTTCTTAGCATATAAAAGAAAAATATTTACAAATGAGGTTCCTCCTTTTATAGGAAAGGAGTGGAGAAAAATGTGGACACAGTTGACTAATTCAACTGCAGAGTCCCACTTGACTACAACTACTGCATAAAATAAAAATGCAACTACAAGAAAATTTGCAGTAAGAAAAGATGCAACTACATGAAAACTACATAGTGTCAATAACACTTTATTCTTTATTTTCCCCCCTCATTGATTTTCTGTAATTCCTCAAATCTTACTAGCGTAGCTTGCATCTCATATTTGTCTGGCCCTAAAGTCGCATTGGAAATGGCATGAACACAAGAGATGGAATCTCCGACTTCAACATAAGCCCTTTTAGCTTTCTTCAAAACTGATGCAAGATCATCTAAGTTGACTTGAATTTCAATCAACTTATCAAATGACACCAGAGAAAATTGATTATATACCAACTAGTCAATCATAGTGAGGAATTCTTGTTTAATGGTCTCACTGGGTAAAACCTTCTATTGTGTATGAAATAATTGGCAAGCTAATTCTGATATCCCTTTTAAAATATTTGTAATTTCATCAACACATGCTTTCTTATCTTGATTCAAATATTTTACCAGTATTTTCATTAGCTCATCCTTGTGTGCTAGTATTGATTGGGTTTGGATGTACTCACCCCAAGTCAATACTACACTATTATCAACAAGGATGTCTACTCTATATTCTCTCATTTTATCCCAAATCCCTAAATCTTTTTCAAGTTTTGTTATTTCTTGGGATAATAAAGATTGTACATCCTAAACCTGTACTTGTGCATTCTCAAAGTCTATAAAAAACTTGACTGCAGAGTCAATGAGATGTGACCCTTCTGACTTCAAGTGATCGATCCATTCTTCCATTACTCTACCCCTTGTACCCAATCATTCTACTTTTTAAAGTGCTTCTATATCAACTGAAGAAACTATTGGTTGAACCTCTTGTGATGACTGCGTAATATTATAAAGAATGCTAGTCAAGTGTTCACATTTTTGCTCCCATTCAATTTCTCATCCCTTTCTTGATCTAGTCTACGCATTATAGAATTGAAAGTAGTTTGAGAGTCTTTCTTAATACTCTCATGTGTTTCTACACCAAGTTCCATAGTCTGCATAGTATAATCTACAGGTTGAATGTTTTCCTTTTCTTTATCTGAAGATGGCACCAAGACCTTAGTGTATTTCCTTTTGCTTACGGGATCAACCAATATTCTAGACACAGTCTTGGGCTTCTTGGTGACTTTCTGCTTAACAGGACCTAATTGATCAAAATCAAAATCATCTGGTGAGATTACCCACTTCTTTCTTTTTGGGTGCCACAATATCCAACCATGGAGGAAGATCTGATTTGTTGTTGGAGTTGTGGTACCGGTTTGTGCAGTCATAGATACTTGTATTGTGGCCTGGCTTGTAGTTGCAGCAGCTCGGGATACTGGCACAAGGGAAGTTGTATCAGGAGCATTAGGAACTTGAGAAGAAGATGTTTCCATAGTAGTAGAAACCAATGGTGGGGATGCTATAGTAACAACAGTTGAAACAAGTGGTGGAGCCTCTACAATAACAACACCTGAAGGAAGCATCACTGTCTGTTTCTCTTGAGAAATTTGTGTCATTGCTTCTGTAAAGTCTAAGATTGAAGATTCAATCATAGACGCAGGTACATCATCAAAACTTGGAAGGCTTGACAAAGTCACAAATTCTTCATCATCTTCTCCAATGTCTAAGCCTTCATCATCATGTTCTTCATCTTCTTCATCTGAATCAAACTCAGTAGAATGAATGGTTACTTGAGTTGAAGTAGGAACCTATGTTGTTGTAGAAATGGTAGTAACTAATGGTGGAAGTGATTCTCCTACATCTTTCATTTCCCCCTCTTCTTGTCCTTTTTTTGGTTCTTGTAATGCTAGTTCCTCAGAAACATCCTTTTGTATAGTTTGAGATGAGGATTCCCCTTTCTTTGGCCCTTTGATAGTGAGCTTGTATGTAGGTTTTTTCCCCTTTGACCTAGGAGATGAAATTGGTGGTAGCTCCCATGGGTCTTGTCTATTCTTGGTTCTCCTTTCCAACGTCTTAGCCATAGGACCTTCATCATCTTGCTCCTCACCAGAACTTGTACGGAGTTGTTTCATCCTTATGCCTTTTTTCAGCAGCCATGCATTGGTATTTGCCATGATGGGGGAAAATCTTGCAGAAATGGATTCCTTTTCCTTATGTGACCACTGAATAGGAGGAAGAGGAGTATTAGCAATGTTGTTCTTGAAATAAATAGGATCCACAACATCATCGGTAGTATCCTCCCATGTATTTGGAATTTTGGCTAAATTCAAGTTTTCAATTTGCTAAAGTGTGAGGCAACTAAAATCAAGTTTCCTCACATCTTCATCATTTCTACAATCTTCCCAAACACCCTCTAGCCAATGCACATGTACACAATTCCTATGGATCTTATTCTTCATTCCACTAAAATTAAAATTATTGCGGGCTTTGAATCTTCTCATTATCACACACTGCATTTCCTCCTCCATGTTCTTGGCTTTAGGAGTGGTTAGTACTAAATACCTTCTAATAGACTAGGAAGACTTGAGACCAATCTTGTGTGAAGAATATTGTCTCTCATATACATACACTAATTGATATCATAGCTCCATTACAATAATCTTATAAGATGGATACTTTGGTAGTATAAAAGGTTCTCTAGTGAAACAACCTACATGGATATATGTGAATGTGAGAAATTGAAAGAAGACGCATCCATACTCACAAACTTTGTTATATGTTGCGTCAGAAAGTCTCTTTTTCTATAATTCTTTGTCAAATATGCACTTCCATATAGCAAAGAAGTCATCATTGACCCTTCAGAAGTTACCTCCAATTAGCAATGGTCAACTGAGAGTAATAATCCCATACTGGAGTTTGCCTTCTGTCACCTTTTTTAGACAGTCCTGGAAATTGCCTCATGGAGGTGGCTGCATACACAAGGTAAGAAGTCATATAGAATTTCAAGGTGGTTCTGATTTCCTTCAATTGTTTGCAAATTGCATCATTGATTTTCTCACCCCAGTCTATTTTGTCATTCCCTTTCCTCGTGATATTCATATACCAAGACATCCATGTTTGAAAGTAGTGAGAATCTAGAAGCCCTTTTATCCGTGACAACAAGGTGATAATATCATTATACCCCTCATTGAAATCACTCCTATGAAAGAGCTTTGGCAAACAAGATGTTGTGGAGTTTCTAGCACTTTGCAAGAAAACATTATTGATTGTTTTCTTACACTTGTCTTCATTTTCCTCATACCATTTATGTGCACTTGTTGGATTGATATCCACAACTTCCTATGTATAAGAACCTTTGAAAATACTATTAAAGTATTCACTATGAAGACGGATGTCTACATTCTCATCTACATCTTTGATCTGTCCAGTAGTAGGATCAAAGCATTCTGCTAGTGGAAAAGATGCATATTTGTGGAGCTCACTAGCTATAAGACAAGTCATCCTTGAGGGGGCCTCCCGAACTCTTTTTGAGAAACTCCTCCATGTCCACATGCCCTATTTCAATATCTCAGATTTGGTCCACATTTGAATTGATAGAGTTTCCCAGGAACATGTTCAAGTTCTTGTCATACTTGTACTTCATCTTTTTCCTCATTGATTTGCTAGGAGAGGGCTCAGACATTTGCCAAAGGTTGCATTTCAACACCAAAGATCAGTGTTCATAAAGTCAACATCATCAAAGTTATATTCTTGTTGATCAGAATCAGAACCGGAAGACAAAAATGCCTTCGGAATAAAAATAGCAAAAACAACAAGTTGGATTTTAAAACTCGACCTGCACTAAGGAAGATTATCCTTGCATATCGGGTTAAAAAACCCAATGTGCAGGATAAAACAAATGGATTGACATGTCGGGAAATAAAATCCGACATGTCAAGGGTAAGACATGATTGGCAGGTCAAGAAATAAAACCCAACCTGCCTTAGGGTAGAACAAAGACTACAGGTCGGGAAATAAATCCCAACCTGCACTCAGGGATAGATCAACTTGCAGGTCAAAATTTATGTCCTGCCTTGTAGCTTCATGCAAAGAAAAATGCATGTTGGGTTTTAAAACCCAACATGCACCTTAAGGTAGGTCATATGACATGTCAAGAAATAGAACCCGACATGCCTATGGTAATAGCAAACTGGCAGGTTGAAATTTAAACTCCAACTTGCCCTTGGTATGATTTGCGCAGGTCGGAATTTAAATTCCAACCTGCAATAAGGCACAACAAAACTAAAAGGGTGTCAAGATTTAAAACCCGACACCTCTTTAATCAAAGACATAGGTTGCGGTTTACATTCCGGCCTGTACCTTCAAAAACTCTAGCACAAAAGAGAAAATAACAAGAAAAGAATAAACGATGCTAAATCAAAACCCTAATCGTAGAAAAAAAATGAAATGGAGCAAAAACACAAAGAAAAACTTTGACTTACCGAAAATAGACCAAGAATCGATGAAAATTGAAAAAGGACAACAACCTAGGAATAAATTTGGAAACCACAAGATTTTCCGCACACACTTAGCAAAAACCATGCTTAAGAGCTCAAAAATACAAATTATCAACTTAAAATGGTGAATTAAAACTTAAAAATGTGTTTTAAAGGTTAAACGAAGTGCATTTAATGCACTTAAAGATCAAACAACGCGCTATGTAGGTCAGGATATAAAACCTGACCTGCATGAGGGATCATCTACAAGTCAGGAAATAAAACTCGACCTGCAACTCTAGAAGGGTGAACCTACAGGTTGGGTTTTAAAATCCGACCTACATCTAAGGCAGACCTGCAGGTCAGGTTTTAAAACCCAACCTACCCTAAAGACTGCAAAAGGCTTGCACTTTGGGTTTTAAAACTTGATGTGCAAGACAAAGACTCAAATATGCAGTTTGGGTTTTAAAACCCAACCTGCATGGAAAAGACATAATCAAATGCTAACTTAGAAAAAGGGTAGAAAGATTCTTAACTAAGATGCTCAAATGGCATGACTTGCGAGGCAAGTTGACCAATCTCAAATTATGTGAGATACAAAACAAACAAGTTTCGTAGGGGTTGTCTCATGATTCAGTCCAGTTGAAATCAGCGACAACAATAAGCATCCATGGCAACATGTGTACTAGATGGTGATGTGATGCTCACCTATTCAATAAAATTTGTATTTTAAAATATTAAACATTATTTTGTTTTGATATATCATACAAGTTTTACCTTTGATATAGATTTAGATGTACAAGTTGTTGTGAGAAACATTGATGTTGTACCACTAGAGGATGTTACACCAAGTAAAATGCATAATGTTTGCATCTATCTAATTCAATTATATAATTGAAAATATATTTATATTTATAAATTTTACGTATTTAATCGATAAAATGTTATAAATTTAAATCAACATACATTCATTTGACCATCATACACCTCATTTAGAAACTAATCTATCCTCACCATATTATCTAATGCCTCACCCTAATGACCCTCACTACTCCCATAATATCTCTATACTAACAATGAGAATACACATGGGAGGTGGAACCATCTATACCCTATGCATTTCTATCTCTTCCAAAGCATAAATTACAACAACTTGAGCACATGTGAGAACTAGGGGCACTAGAGCTAGATGATTTAGCTACTGCATCATCATGTGAGGAAAAAGGATGGGATATTTGTGTGTCATGCACTATTATGGTGTCTATCAAGATAGCAAGTGTTGGATATTGTTGAGAAATTTGCTGGAATGATGTGTTGTCATTGATGTCAACATATTCCTGTGTGTTCCGATGTTGCAGTCAGATTAGATGAGTTGGTTTTGCCATTGTGTTGTATTTGAGTTGTTGTGGATTAAAGGGTTTTGAGATAAGTATCTCTAGTTGATTCAGCTAAAGTTTCAAAGGTCTGCATGGTGATTTGATCGGGTTATGAGATCCGGTATTGAGGTTGGTTTTCTATTGTTCAGTGTTGATCAATGTGTTGGATTTTGCTCTGCATTGCTCTAGAATTGCAAACTCTTAGTTTGCTAATTTGGCAGAGTATTTGAGACATTCATATGTGTCCTCAATTCAAATGGTTTGCGATTTGGAGATCCGCAAGTGAATCTTTCAGTTTGACAGTCAGTGTGGCCGATGTTCTTTTTCCACTATTATGGTGTCTATCAAGATAGCAAGTGCATGGACAATTTACACCTCTATACTCTCCCTAAGGGCTACCATAATTGTCACATAATGAACAAGTTTTGGTGCTAGTGGTGTTGGATGTTCAAAGCTATCCACCCAGTGACCTCCTTGTCTATGTTGGCAGAGCCTCTGCCTCTACCCTAAAACTACCTCATATCAAAATAATTGGTAATTTTGTGAAGGATAAAATTAGAGCATGTTTTTCTAAGAAAATAGAGCGACACCTCATTATTATTAGGAGGTTGGTCAAAGAGCATACACCACCTATCCCAAAAATTATTTCGTCTCATTATTATGACACCAATGTATTGAAAACCTCTTTGATTTTGCAAGAAGAACTTCATTGGTTCTAGGATCTATAAAAATAACACATATTTAGACATTTGCTAATGTCTTTCCTTTTCACTTGATCACATGATAATTTTGTTGCATAATATTAACATCTTGAATCTGTATAAATTTTCCATTGTCTTATTTGATTAATAATTGTGTCAACATTTGTTACCATTGCTTCCAATGTTGATGTAGAGGAACAAGGAAGGTCCAAATCACTTATCACAACTCTAAGAGTTCAGTGGGATCTTCTAGTCTTCAACCCCTTCAACCCTTATTACACACAAGATCCTAATTGACAAGAAAATGCATTACTTGGGGCAGAAAAGCCTTTAACCCTTTATTTTGTGAAACCAATTGCTTGTACATGATTGGGACACTTATAATATCCCTAAAACAACTTAACTTGATTTGACAAAGCTTGAAAGACAAGAAAGTGAAGTCTTGCACCTACCTAGACTACTAGGATTAGGGCCTTCCCAATGGAGGTTTACACTCAATTAGCGTCTTAGTCACTTGGAAAAAATTCAAGGACATCAAGTAAGATTTGTTTCTATAGAAAAAAGTGACACAAAATACTTTTGACAGGTTTCATAATAGTCTTATATGACTGTCTTAAGATTGTCATGATTTTAGGCTTCCAAATTGGCCTTCCACACAAGGATACACAACATTGAGCACTCCAACTCTCAACTAAGGAAACCAACACTTTTATTCAGCCTATAAACTCCAATTTCCATCATATTTATGCATCCAAGGGGTCATTTTCTTTTGTTGTTCCACTTATTGCAGCCTTAAGTCACTTTCCTAGGCCTGTCACATAGAGATGCCAAGCCTAGGGTATCAAATATCTCCACCCAAAATCCTCATTCTTCCTTGAAACCAAAGGAATATGAAATAAAATACAAAAGAATAAAATTACACCAAAAATCAGAATTTTTCCATGGTGGACATGGGAGTTATTAAAAGAATTTGTGTCCAAGCCCTAGGTAAGGAGGGTTTATGAATTGTTTTTACAAAAATTCAATATCTCACTCAAAACTCAATGAAATGAGCCCAAACCATAGCCAAATGAAAGGTAACTCTCCCCTCTTTCCAAAAATTTCATGTGAAAGTCATGGGGATCTATACAACTCTGTACAAATTGACTGTTTTGGAGAAAAATGTGAGAAAAGTGCAGAAATTAGAGTTTATTGATTGAATTTCTACCGTACAAAGAACCAAAAACCATGCCTTGACCAAGGGGAGGAATATTTAAAGAATTTTGACATAATCCCAACTTATTCTAACCACTTTTCAAATAAGTTAGCCATTGGGAGCATGATTTAACACAAAAGAGTAAAAATTGCTAATGCAACTTTTGAGCAACTTGACAACTTTTGCTCAAAAAGCCATACTAACACTTTCCAAAGGTATATTAGGAATTGGGAGTGGCTGATATAAAATAGAATTAGTAGAGATTCCCTTATCCCTTTGACAAATTATACAACCTTCCACAAACTTCCTAACATTTGTGTGCAACTTAGGCCAAAAATAGAACCGTTTCACTTGATCTAAGGTCTTGTCAAGACCAAAATGGCCCCCAAAACTGCCACTATGATTCTCCTTTATTATTTTTTCCCTCATGGATCATTTGGTAACACATAATTAACTCCCTTTAAACAAGAATCCATCCTGCAACAAATACTCAGAATACTCATTATGACATGAATCAACAAATTGATGGCAAACCTCATATACGTCCTTGAAATTAGCATCATCCTTGTAGATATCTTTAAGGGAATCAAAACCCATGCCGTGTAATTGTACTTCTTGTACAATAAGTATTCTCCTACTAAAATAATCTGCTACTTTATTGGCCCGAACCTTCTTATTCTTTATGGTGAAAGTGTAGGCTTGAAGATATTCCACCCATTTCATATGTCAATGATTTAGCTTATCTTGTCCATTCAAAAAAATCAATGCAATATTGTCAGTATAAACAACAAATTCTCTTGGAAATAAATTATGTCTCCACTTCTTTAGGGCTTGCACCATAGCATACAACTCCAAGTCACATGAGGAATACTTCCTCTTTGCATCATTTAGCTTCTCTAAGAAGAATGCCACCAGTCTGCCTTCTTGGCTTAGTACTGCCCCTATGGCCTAATTGCTAGCATCACATTCAATGGTAAAAATCTTGTTAAAATTAGGGAGAAAAAGTATAGGTTGTTGTGCCACCCTTTTATTCAAGTATTCAAAACCCCTATCAGCCTCATTACTCCAAGAAAACTTACATTTGCTCCCATCTTTAATGGTATCTATCATAGGTGCACAAATCTGACTAAAACTCTTTATGAAATTTCTATAAAAACTAGCAAGCCCATGGAAACTTCTAACATCAGCAACTAACCTTGGGTTTGGCCAATTAAGAATGGCTTCTACTTTGGAAGGATCCATTTTCAAACTTACCTTGGAAATGACAAAACTAAGGTACACTAGCTCCTCCTTCATGAATTACATTTCTCCAAGTTGATCATGAGTTTCTCCTCATGTAACCTTCTGAGAACCATGTCCAAATGTTGCAAATGTTCTTTTGACCTACTAAACACAAGTATGTCATCAAGATAAACAACAACAAATTTACCAATAAAGGGCTTCAACACCTCATTCATTAGGCGCATAAATGTACTAGGATCATTTGATAGCCCAAAGGGCATCACCATCCATTCATAAAGACCTTCATTGGTCTTAAAGGCAGTCTTCCATTCATCTCCCTCTCTGATCCTTATTTGATGATAACTGCTCTTGAGATCAATCTTGGAAAAGTAACATGCCCCTCCTAGGCAATCCATTAGGTCTTCAATCCTTGGCATTGGGAATCTATATCTGATTTTGATCCTATTAATTGCCATTGAATCTGTAAAAAGCCTCCATTTACCATCCTTTTTGGGTGCTAGGACTATTGGAACAACACATGGACAAACTATCCCTTATTAGCCCCTTATCCAACAACTCTTGGACTTGTTTTGCAATTTCTTCATTTTGAGAGGGTGTCATCTTGTAGGCAGCTTTGTTAGGTAATGTTGTTGTAGACACCTAAAATTAATATTTAATTAATTTAAGCCTATCAACATAATTAATTAATTCAATTGTGTTATCCTTATTCCTCTCAAAATCAATTAAATCTAATTTAATTAATCCTATCACTATTGTCCAATAATTAATTTATCAAATAAATTAATTATTCCCCTATTCTTCTAAAGTCATCTCAATAATTATTTCCTCTAAACTCACTCAGTTAATTAATTCTAATTAATTAACCTAGTCATGTGATTCCTACAAATCATCTTTTCTTAATCCATCATTAGCCTAATTAATCCTTCTAGAATCTCTCATAATCATGATTATCATTATCCCTCAATTTTTAATTCCCACTCATGTCTGAGTCTCTCAAAGAAATTCAAATTTCTTTGAATCCCTCAATGCATCCTTATTTTGGAATTTTTAATTCCTCATATTTGAAATTCAAATTTCTCCCCCCTTTTTCCCAAGGAATTTTATATTCTCGTTTATTTTCCCTAGGCACCCTTGATCCATGCCTTCTATCTAAAATCAGTCTCAACCCTTCATAATCAAATCAATCTTGGCCCTCCATTGGCCTTCTCCAATCAATAAATTGGAGCCTACTCTCCTCACAAATCATCCACTCCTCATGCATTGTCATGCTGCTCTTTTCTCCTCTTCTTTCTCCAATATTTCAATTCAAATCCATCCAATAATCCATATCCAATCCATCAATCTATCTTGTTGAGTACAAAGGAGAGAATTCCACATCCCAATCAATCAAAGGAGCACATCAAGTGGAGCATCATCAAGGGGCGCCTTCACTTCATCAAGCTCAATCTGAGGGAGATGATAGCTTGCAAGGTATAAAATGGTTTTGTTTGCATTTTGAATGTTTCTTTGGATTTATAACTATATAATCTCGCCTTGCATGATTTTATCCTGTTCAGTTGTACCAGGTATAAGGTCTATGTGATGGCTTATATTTTTGATTGGTGGTGGAGTTAGGAAACTCCTCAACTACAATGCCTTTATACCTCTCTAACATGTTTTGGAATTATTTAGGAATGGTTATATTCTTGTTTGATGTCAAAACTGATCCATTTTTGGGCTTCAAAATCAAGGCAAGCCCTTGACCACCCTCCTCCTTCAAGGTCCTCAAAAATTGCTTCTCTCCTACCATCATGACACTAGCACCCACTTATTTGTTTGCACCTTCATCCGACAAAGGGTTTAAGGTAAAAGACTCCCCTTTCTTGGTTATGGTGTAGGTTTTCTTCTTCCCATCATGTTGGACATTGAGATCATATTGTCATGGATGCCCTAGAAGAAAATCACAAGCATCCATGGGGATCACATCACATAGGAATCTATCCCTATACCCCCCAATTTGGAATTCTACCCATGATTTCTCATTTACAAGTACTTGTTGGCCTCTATTCAACCAAGACACCTTATAAGGGGTAAGATGAGGGATCCTTTTCAATCCTAACTTCTCAACCATTTCTAGTGACACCAAGTTATCTATGGACCCTGAATCAACTATGGTTTTACATACCTTGCCATCAAATTTACAAGAAGTTCTGAAAAGGGACTTCCTTTGTGGTGGTTCCTTGGTACTTGGCACCTTCAAGAGAGTTCTCCTCATAATTAGGATTTCTCCAAACTCTGGATCAGTAGGCTTAGGTGGTGTGTTGACTCTTTGACAATCCTCCTCTTGTACTAACTGGTTTCTCCTTTCTCCTCCATGAGAACTAGAGCCTTTCTTTTCGAGACATTTGTAGGTTCGATGTCCTACTTGGTTTCAATTATAGCATCTACCAGTGAAGGTTTGAGAGCCCCTTCCTAGTCCTTGGAATCTTCCTCTTCCATTAGGTATCCTTCCCCTAAAACCTCCCCTATTACTTGAGTCCTGACTTTTCTCATTGTGGCTAGACTCCCCTTGTGGTCTTTGGGACTGATTTCTCCCACCAAAAGACCCTCTTCCTCTAAAGTTTCTACCTTTCCTATACTTTGTTGATCACTCTTCCTCTTTAGCTTTTCTTCTTCCCTCAATGCTACTTGAAAGAATTCATCCAAGGCTATAGGGGTTAGGAGGCTGATGAGGAGGCAACAGACCGGAAGGAGGTAACCTTGAACCAACCAATCTCTAAGGCATACAAACTCAACCGGTAATCCCTAACTCCAAAGATCCTTACACAACACCAAGTCAAGGAATGGTTCAATGACACCAAACAACACCTTGGAAAACCCAAAGGCTCCACTATGACCACTTACAAACATCTAACACTTCTCAAGTTCTTGGGTGACTACACTCACCCTTGCATACATGAGTGGGCTACTACTAGGCTTTAGGGTTTGAGTGGCCCACTTGACCAATTCAATACAACGATCCTTGGAGGGGCATTCTCACAACACCTTAACACAAATGAAACATGATTTCATGGTTTAGACCCACCGAAAAATCAATTTTGACTCACTTGCCCATAAACTAAACCAATTGCAATCAGGCCTCCATTTGAAGGAATTGGGTGATAACTTTTGACACCCTGAGGACCTAGGAAAACAAATTATATTTTTCGGATATCCTTTTGGGAGTTCTTAACAATATCTCAGTTTCTGGTACCGGTCCAACTTGCAGATATTCCAACCAATGCTGCACTAACAGACCTAATAGGGCTTTTAGACCTATTTAACTAAACGCCTTTCACAAAATGGTTTGGTTCTCCTAATGGGTGACCATCATTGACCATGAAATTTCATGTAAACATCCAAAGTACTCTTCTACCACATTCAATCCCTTGTCCAGTTCTCTACCACTCAATTCTCACACACTGCACTCATCAAACCGATCTATCACATAGAGATGCCAAACCTAGGGTTAGTTTTCCATCCTCTTCTCCCTATTGTATCATCTTAATGGATTTTGGAACTAACATATAATACAATGGCCTATCATCTCCTATAATGATAGAGTGTTCAGTTAAGGATTGATAGGCCAAAACCCATTACTGCAGTCAAACCCTAGGGGTTTAAGGGTTTATGCTACCCGGTAGAGATTTGCTTGTAGAATGGGGCAGCGATTGCTTGAAGACTTCACATTGAAAGAAAAAAAAAGGTAAAACAATCTAGTTACAGGAACTATGCCATGAGAATTCTTGCCAATCCACCTTCAGTATGCAATCAACATAAATTAGACGGTTTTTTCGAGTTTCCAACAGTTCTTGATACTTCAATTTCTTTCCAAATCAACCAACATACATCCTTTGGTGTTTGGGGCCTTTAAAGATATCTCCCAAATGACCATAACCTCCTCCAAATATTTTTTAAACTGACCGATCATTGGAGAATCATGACTTACAAAAAGTGCAAAATTGTCATGACAAAAAATTGACAATATGACAACTTTTGCATAATTCAGACAACTTAGACTCTAGACTATCATAGTCCCCCAAAATGATTATATTTGATTCTAAAAAATAAAAAAATGACTCAAATAGACTTGTGGTCACTTGATCCCTCAATTTAGACCATTGTGAGCCTTATTGGCTCAATTTGCTCTACCAGACCCTAGATGACAATTTGACCCATACATGGACAAACTTGTCACACTCCTAGGACATTGAATTAAAAAAATAAGGACCCATAGGGTCTTATTACATTCCTTCTAGGCAAAAAAAAAATCATCTTGTTCTTAGTTCTTGGTTCATGTCTTCATAGGTAGGTGCTCCTGCACCAGATGTTGATCTAATCTTGGATACTGAACTTCAAACCATTCAAGTATCATGCAATCTTCTCCTTCTCATCTTCCACATTCCTTGATCTTAGGCTCAATTTGTGGAACTCTTTTGTATATTTCGCCACATCTAAGTCTCTTTGCTTCAAATTTTGTAATTTCCTATACACCTGAACTTCATAATCTGTTGGCATGAATTGGGCCTTTATCTTGTCCACCATCCTCTCCCATGAAGTGATCATGGTCCTTCCTATCTTCACTCTTTCCACTTGAGTGTAGTTCCACCAAGTCAAGACTACCCCTTTAAACTTGGTTTTAGAAAATTTAACCTTCCTATCTTCAGGCACCTCTTTATATTCAAAATGACTGTTAAGGGAATCTACCCATTCAATAACCTCCTCAACATATATCTTACCACCATACATAGGAAGATCCATCTTAGCCTTTGAATTCTCTCCCTTAATTGATTTGATAACATTAATCAACTTCCTCTCCTCTGGAGGTATCTTCTCTCCTTGAGGGGCTCCAATCTCACCCTCTTCTTCTTCATCTTCCTTGGGGACACTCACATTCACTTCACCCCTTTCCCTTCTTCTTTCTCTGGTCTTTATAGTTGTTATCTCTTCTCTAAGGGCCTTCAACTCCCTGGTGACTGCAATAGGTACACCCTTTGGAGGAATCTTTACTCCACTTCCTTCTTCACATACAAAACCTTTCTACCAAAGAATCAAACTAGGTCTGATACCAATATGATTCAGAGGAACAAGGAAGGTCCAAATCACTTATCACAACTCTAAGAGTTTAGTGGGATCTTCTATTCTTTGACCCCTTCAACCCTTGTTACACTCGGTCTCCTAATTGACAAGAAAATGCATTACTTGGGGCAGGAAAGCCTTAACCCCTTAATTTTGTAAAACCAATGGCTTGGACATGATTGGGACACTTATAATACCCCCAAAACAACTTAACATGATTTGAAAAATCTTGAAAGACAAGAAAGTGAAGTCTTGCACCTACCCAAGCTACTAGGATTAGGGCCTACCCAATGGAGGTTTACACTCAAATAGAATCTTAGCCACTTGGAAACACTTCAAGGAGATAAGTAATATTGGTTTCTAATACTTTCGATAGGTTTCATAATGGTCTTATATGACTGTCCTAAGATTGTCATGATTTTAGGCTTCCAAATTGGCCTTCCACACAAGGATACACAATATTGACCACTCCAACACTCAAATAATGGCACAAAAACTTGTACTAAGCCTCTAAAATCCCCTTTCCATCATATTTATGAATCCAAGGGGTCAATTTTTTCTGTTGTTCCACTTATTGCAACCTTAAGTCACTTTCCTAGGCCTGTCACATAGAGATGCTAGGCCTAGGGCATCAAATATATCCACCCAAAGTCCTCATTCTGACCTAAAACCAAAGCAATATGAAAGTAAATACAAAAAAATAACATTCCACCAAAAATCACATCGTGAACATGGGGGTTTTTACAATTTTTGTGTCCAAGCCCTAGGTTAGGAGGGTTTCTGGACTATTTTTACAAAAAAATCAATATCTCACTCAAAAACTCAACGAAATGAACCCAAACCAAATCCAAATGAAAGGGAAATATCCCCTCTTTCCAAAAATTTCATGTACAGGTCATGGGGATCCATACAACTCTGTACAAATTGACAGTTCTGGAGAAAAACGTGTGAAAAGTGCAGAAATTAGAGTTTATTGATTGAATTTCTACCATACAAAGCACCAACAACCATGCCTCGACCAAGGGGAGGCATATTTAAATAATTTTTACATCATCCAAACTGATTATAACCACTTTTCAAATCAGTTAGCTGTTGGGAGCATGATTTAAGACAAAAGTGTAAAAATTGCTAATGCAACTTTTGAGCAACTTGACAACTTTTGCTCAAAAATTCCAATATGACTCCAAAATCACTTTTCCATATCAAAATGGACCTAAATGGACTAAAATAATCATCTACAACAATTTATGACCCCCTTGGAATGGGTTGACCAAGGATGACCCAATCAGGACTACAAGGCCTGAATGGAGTCAAAACCATACAAAATGATTACATATGACTAGAAACAACATGAAATGGTCCATAGGACCTTATTACATCAGAACAAAACAAAAACCATTGCAAGGAAACTTGTGATCAATAATGAGATCCTAGGTGCTCCTGCACCAAATGTTGATGCAAGAGATAGGTGATGTTGGCTTGATATTGAACCCATCAATTTTTAGAATAATTTAAAAATTACAACTTTGTTTTATTTTATATGCCCTAACAAATCCTCTTGGCTTTGTCCACAAGTTGTAGGAAGGGTTGGAGGAGGGTCAAGCATCAAGGGGTTTTCTTTAGGAATTTCATTATTCAAATTTGGTTGTTGCGTAGGGTTTATATGATCTGCTATTAAAATCTAAACTAAGAAAAACATGAAATTGATAAAAAATAATCCACTTTTTTGAAATATAAATAAATTTAAATCTAATGCACAAAAAGGACAACTTAGCTTTTCTACAACATGAAATTGTGAAGGTAGGTTGAAAATCTCCAAACCACATACATGTTTTTCCAGGTCTAAGGCAAGAAAAGATTTGCAGAAATGCAAGTTGTGGGTGTACAAAATGGATTTTATTTTTTATAACTTTAAATCAGAAAAAACACATACATCTTTTTGGCTAGCCAGATTACAAAAATGAATACATTGAAGTTTTTGTTCAATTATAACATAATTATATTTTAAAGTTTTGATCATAATGGTATTATTAACAAGAGAAAAAAAATCATGAACTAAACATCAATCTAATCAAATTATGGTTATTTTCTCTCACAACTTCAAAGGTTTATTAGAAAGTTTGTTATTTAGTCACGGGGGTTTCACTTGGTGAACCTGGGTTATATCACGTGCATTCATGACATACTAAAGAAGACCCCCATTTTCAAAACATATTGCCCTAAACTCCTTTTTTTCACCTCCTCCCAGTACACAACCCGAATTAAAAAAACCCTTATTTTCACTAGATATTGCAATTTTTTGTAGCTTAAATTAAAATCCCTCCTATTTTTACTAGATAGGCAATATATTGAGCTCATTTTTTGGGACATTAAACCCCTCAATATGAACGCACATGATATAATATTGCATAGCCAGTGAAGCCTCCCTGTAATTAATTTGCTTGATTACTTAAAATCTTCTTAAGAGTTTTTTGAGCAAGTTAGTGGGTTTGTAATCTAAAAGTAGGTTAAATCAACTGAAATGAGTAAATGATTAGATGGAAGGGTTGTGAGGTTGTATAACAAAAATAGATTTTAATTTTTATTGGCACATTCTTTTTCTCATGCTCAAATGCTCAAATTTTTTTAACTTTCTAACCTCTTATACTCCAGTGTTAAAAATCCTTAGCTTTCTAACCTCTCATGCTCAAGTGCTTTAAAAAATCCTAAGCTATTTATTTTTGAACATTCAAAGGAAAGTTGGTTCTTATAACTAATTGTGAAAATCTTAAACTGACATGGCAAGTGCCATAGCAGACATGCTTGTTGAATGTGGAAACAAAACAAATGAATTGTCTGATAGAAGGCTTCAAAGTGATGTCAGTTCAGGAAATGTAATTAGTGGAAGATAACCTGTGCATTTGTTAAAATGATAATAGAAACTATCAAACAAATACAATTTGACTAGAATAAACTTTATTGTTGTTGTCTTCACATGCCTACACAGCCAAGGTGAGATAGATGTTTATCACATATTATAGGTGGAAATAGGCATACACACAAAAGGTGAAGGAGAGAAAATTTCTTTAAATTGTTTGACAAAAATACTCAAAGAAATGTGGTCTATGACTATGTAGAAGCTTTGCAACAATGAATTGACATCCATCAAAACATGAAGGACTAAAGATTATTATTTTTGGTCAGATGTTGTAATTGCAAGAGCACAGTTAGTCACGCATGCATAATTTAAAAACATAAACAAAGCAAATAATTTTTTTATTAAAAACATTTCAAACAGTTGTCTTCTATTCGGCTTTTAGAATATCTATATATTTATAATATACAAAAGATAATGATGTGTTGATGTATTTTAAAAACTGAATAATCATTTCAATCTTTTCATGAATGCAATGATTGCAAGAACTACACAAAATAGATTTCTCAAAAAGACTAGAAAATTTTGAGTAAATGCACTTCGCAAGGGTGAAACCTAAATCTACAATCTACACTAGCATCCTCTTTGCTCATGCCAAACTGGAAACCCTATAATAGAAACCCTTGTAATTGGAAATGTATAGTAAAATTCTCTTGCCAAAATAGAAACCCTAAAATAAAATATGCATGAAGTCTGCATACAAAGTGTGGTGATAAAGACAACCCATGTGAGCTATTTGGCAAAATACATTGAATAAATGTGAGTTTTAGAATTGTATAGTTTCAAATGATAATAAAAAATTCATTTTGGTTTGTATGTTCTAAATGTTTTCTTATGTTATTATTTCTAATTTATCATAGGTTCAATTAGTAATCCCTCTATGTAATAGTTCAAATCATTGATAATCTATGCAATTTATGCAATGAGGTACACTCATATCTTGGTATCTTGATTTGAAATAGTTGAAGTAGCCTATCCCTTTGTATGTTGAGATTCATCATCCTTTCATCGTCATTGCACATAAAAAAATATTTTGTGATATATACAATGCATTGATACAACTTAAAATCAATATAATTCTACCCTAATTACACAACATGCTAAAAGAAAAATACTAAAAAATGTAGAGGCCAAAGTAAAAAAAGGAAATCATCTAATGAAGCCACAAATGAAGGAAACAATAACACAAAACATTGATACTTTCAAAAAATCTAATAAAAAGTACAAGAAAAGGTTATGTGATCAATGAAAACAAGAAGGAAACAAATATCGAAATACAAAGAAAAGAAATTTACCTTGTACTTCAAAGTACCTTGGATTGAGTAAAAGAGGATCACACCTAGGGTTGAAAGATCTCACATGATTTATTTCAAATCCACTTAATGTGCTCTTAGATGGGGGTATGTGCAGAATCACGAGGGGCCAAAAGGTGGTGATATTCTGAATAAAGTCCTAATTGATAGGTTGAATGAAAAATACCTATAACTTTCAAACAGTATCATTTTTTTGAATCCGAAATGTATGCGTCACATTCTCTGCTTCGTATACTATAGGATTATTTTTTTTTGAATTTCATAAAGTTTTGCCCTAGTTATGGTGGTCAGACATACGTTTTTTTTATATTTTTAAAAAGTTGTAGTAAAAAAATCATAATTAATTATTTATTTCAAAAAAATATAAAAAAATGTGTGTCACATCCGAACATGAGTCTTCTACTTATATCTAAAATTATAAAAAATATCATGATTTGATTGTGGTTAGGGTGGTCAGACACACCTGCTTCTTATCTTTTTCCTGAAATTTTAGTACTACTGCATTGAAATTTCAAATTTTTGTCAAATAGATTTTCTTTTTAGAAAACAACTAGTAGCTTAAAAATTACATTCAATTTTCTATATTAACTATTCTTACATATTTTTGAAATAATGTTGGTAACTTATTCAAATTTTTATGTCAAGTTGCCTAACTCTGTTTTTCTGATTTTCATTGCCACTTAAGGGCATGTTTGGCCCACCATGATCCTGCACATACCCATGGTTTCGACAAATGGAAGAATGTAAATCAATTGAAAAATCTAACAATATGACCTTATAATGACATGAGAAGATGAAATGGGAGAGTTAATCCTCTCTACAAAAAATTCTAAGAGATGAAGGATAGAGGGTTGACATTGGATTTTATGATCAATGGTGAAGAATTCATGAGAGTATTGAAGAAAAGAGAAGATGAAAAGTGTTATCATTAGATTGATGCACTTGGAAGAGGAAAGGATTGAGAAGAAACAAATAGCTCAAATGACCAAATCCAAGGGTTCAAAGTGAGTCATCACATGTGTGAGGATTTATTGGGAAGAGGGACCAAGGATAAGTGTCCTCACACACATGTGAGAACTCACTAGAAAGAGAATTTTCAATAATGTTGAATATACAGGCAACTGAGATGGGGAGGGTGAATCAGTTGATGGCAAATTTAACAATTCTAACCTTAATGCACAGATCTGGAATATTAAGTAGAATTAACAAAATTAGGGAACACATACAAAATTCAAATTAGACACAAGAGACACCTAAATTTATGTGGAAAACGGGCAAACAGGGAAAAACCACAAAGAATGCTAATTCTCAATATATAAACACTAGTTAAGGTGATTTTTTACAATGGGTGGGTCACTCCCAATGTGGTCATTGCTTTGAAAGGCTCACTGCCAATATGCTCACTATAGATGGGCTCACTATCAAAGAAGAAAGAAAGACCAAGAGAATCTACCACAAGAAAAACACAGTCTGTACTGTCAGAACTGCTTCTAGTAAATATCTCACATAATCACTAGATTCCTTCAATCTCGCATGTCTTCAACATAAAAAGCTACACTTAGAATCATCAAATCAAGATCCTATATATACTGCCTTTGAAAATTATAATTTTCAATGTCAGCTGAGACAGAGATCTAAAATAGGTCTCCACTAAACATTTTGGTGGTGGCAAGGAATGAAAAGTGAACCATATCACACCATTCCTCCTTGAAAATATCAACACACTACATACAACACCAAGGTCGAACCTAAAACGTATTCGCACACTATGCAATCTCAATATCTTGTCTAAGGCCTCAAACTCCAAACTACTTTGGACCCTATGATAATATAGAGAAACATATTTCAAGATATCAAACGCATCCGGTGAAACTAGGAAACCTTCACGTGCACAAAATACCTAAATTGAATACTCTTGCTCATCATACCACATCCAGACAATCCAGACCAAAGGATTTGACATCAATGACAACACATAATGCAATGCTAACAATCTCCCCTTTTGTCATTGATAGAAACATCCATCAACAATAATATAGAAAATGAAAGATCATCATTGAGTGCATAACCATCTCACTCTCCCCCTTTGACAACAATGACAAAGGTGGTCAAAACTCCCCGTGAGAAACTCACTCCTGCTCCCCTTGAGAGGAAGCACATCAACATCAGTCCAAAAAAGAATGTACATGCTACTTACTAGACCAATGCACACTTGAAATGCACATTAGTTGAAACTAGTAGGGGGCAATACCCCTAACTTCTGTTGGAGATACTCAAAGATATCTTTGCACAATGCCTTTGTGAAAATGTTTACAATTTGTTCTTTTGTGGGCACATACTCAAGTCTGATCTCATTATCTAGAACTTTCTCCCTCAAAAAGTGGTACCTACTAGATATATACTTTGTTCTGGAATTTTGTACCAGATTCTTGGAAATGTTTATCGCAATAGTATTATCACACATGATTGGAATGGGGTCATCAAATTTCACACCAATGTCCTTCAAATTCTACTTGATCCATAAAATCTGAGTGCAACAAGAAGATGTTGCAATGTACTTTTCTTCTACCGTAGATAAGGACACAAAATCTTGCTTTTTGCTTGACCAAGCAACTGTTAGAATCAGAGATCACTGAGAAGGAGGGTGAACCAGTGACCTACTGAAAATTTAAACCACAAACTTATTCTTTATCCACCGGTTAACAATGCATAACAGCTAAGAGCATAAACATGCAACAATAAATACACAGATCCACAACACCATAATTTTTACGTGGAAACCTGGAAAGGGAAAAACCATGGTGGGGATGGAACCCACAATATTCATATACTATAGCTAGGAGTACATAAATATTACATATATGGAGAATGCACTTACATTCAGGCTCATCACCTAGAGCTCACTTCTCAACTAAATTTGCCTGGAGGGCTACAACCCTCAGGGAAGTCTCACTGACTTACAATGTGATTACAATAAGAAAGTGACACCCTCCTAAATGGCACAAGGTTTAGTCTAAGATCAAAGAACACACAAAAACATACAAAACATTAGTGTTAGTCAATCTAAAACTAAACATATGAAGGCATTTCAAAAGAGACACAAAGAGACATGCTAATATATCTAATAAGTAAAACAAAGATCATGAGACATCTCCAACTGCCTCTTAGCATGGCCTTAGCTTCTTCTCCCTTGTTCCTCTCCTCTCCAAGTTCCAAAATAGTGTAGCTCTCAGCAGCTTTTTGCACTATGGATGCTTATGGAGGATTGAGATTGTAGTATAGCTCTAAATGTGAAATAAAAAGCTAATACTAATGCTAAAATGATGCATTTTAACCAAAATGATAAGATGTTAGATTGCTTATGCTAAAATGCTCTCTAAAATGTCTATAGCTTAGATGCATACAAGTTTTCAGGATCTGGATTATGAAGGAATGGGCTCTATTTATAGGAAAAATGGAGCAATGGATGGCCAGGATTGAAGGGTTTAATCAAGGGTCAAGCTTGAAAGTTGGGGATCCATGTGCACAATTGGCACCAATAAAATAGTGACAAGTGTCAACACAGGATTGGGTTGAGAAAAGAGGTTGGAGGCATTAAAGGCCTGAGAAGACCTCATGGTTATCTAAAGGCTAAGCGTCAAGTCTAAATTAGGATTACCCACTGGATTAGGAGTTAATGCAAGGATAAACCTTTGTGCAAATGATTAAGAGATAATCATGGTCAAAGCATTAAAGGCCTGATGAGACCCTTGGGTTGGGTAGAGGTTGAGTCAAAACAAATATTTTAACCATGTGGGAGGGTTGAATTAACCATTAATGGTTATTGGAGACTTTGGGGATTAAGTGGTTGAAAGTTGGAAGCCTTCAATGGTTATCAAAGACTTTGAGCCATTTAGTGGTTGAAGGTTGAAAACCTTTAATGGTTATCCAAGACTTTGAGGATTTTGAGAAGTGACTTCCCTTTGCTTAGGAATGTGACAATATTTAGGGGATGGATTAGACTAATTAGGAAGGGGTTAGAAGAATCTAGAAGGGGATTAGATTTTGCAAGTGGATTTGGTGGGTGAGAGAAAATAGGATTTTATTTAAAATAAAAATTCATTTATTTCAAAATGTGTGCAAGTTGCATTTGTAGGAAAATGCAAGTGGGGTGGGGATGATGATTTAAATAAATGTTTTATTTAATTTATTTAAAAGAGGAATAGGGGGATTTAATTAAATAAATAGATTTTATTTATTTAATTGATTTGTATTTGGTTTAATGAATTAATTAAAATAAATTGAATAATTTATTTAATTAATAGAAGAATGTTTGGGGATGAATTAATTAAATATTTATTTAATTAACTGATGGCTAGTGGATTTTTAATCAAATAAATACAAAATATTCATTTAATTAAAATGGACAGATTTGTGTGACTACATTTGCCCCTCTTTGAGACGGTGCGGTTTATCGCGTCGTTTCAAAAAAAGAAAAATAGGTGTGAAGAAATGCCCCATAAAATGTAAATTTAATGGGTGGTATGCCCCCTCGAGAGATGGGCCGAAAATTTTTGAAAAATCGGGCGATCTCTCGAAAAAGAATGAAAATTAGCAGGGTGGTAGAAGAGAAGAAGTTAGGCATATTGGGGAAAAATAGAAGAAAACGGGGGAAACATAGAGAAATGGGGGGCTCGGGAAGTTCACGGGGACCACGGCGATGAGCGGGGCGAAGTTACGGTGACGGCGGGGGGTATAAATGGGGTGAAAGGGGGGGAAATAGGATCATTTGTGACCGCGACCAGTTGAAAACGAGAGCTTTGACAGTGACATTTGGAGGAGCAAGGAGGAGCTACGATGCCGATTTCGATTACCGAGCACCGATTCAAGCGAGTCCAACGGTTCTAGCGCCCAGCCGACTATGGACCAGCGGTACGCAAATTCGAAAACTTACTTTTTATGCATTTTTGATAGGTTTTTAGCTGAGTCCAAGTCAAGTCGGAGCAAGAGCGCTGAAACTTTGGTTTTGGCGCTTTTGCTCTATAAACTAGCGCTATTGTGCCGCAATGGCGCTATTGTGCTCTTGTTTGAGCGCTTTTGATTTTATTAGCGCTACTGTATGCATGTTTTAGCGCTTTGGACTAAGTAGCGCTATTGTATGATTAATTGAGTGCTATTGTTGTTGTAGCGCTTTTGTAGAGCTTTTTGAATGCTTTTGATAGGGTTGTAGCGCTATTGTGGAAAATAGCGCTTTTGTAGATAAAATAGCGCTTTTGCCTTAGGATAACAAGATGCCCCAGTTTTCGACAAAATAAATCTCCTGATGCCGAATGATTGATGGATGGCGAGGTGAAGTGGGAGTTGTTTTGAACCATAGCAGCTGGATGAGACTTAGGTCATTTGTTAGGATAAATGCCTGTTGAAGTCTAGGTGGCCATGATTGCTTACCTGTTGAGACCCAAAGATACTTGATCAAAGTATCTGATGATAGTCTAGGTTTAAACTTAAGAAAGTTTGAAAACAAAACAACTCATAGTGATTGATGAATGTCTATGTGCAGGAGGATCTGTGCGTGTTGCAGTTACACGAGCGCCATCCTGCGACACAGGGGTTGCGGGATCAGTTGACGCAGGCGGAGATAGACTGTATTGCAGCTACTGACCTCTACGAGGTGATGCACATGCCTATGATTTGGATGAATCACGGCCTGATTACAGCCTTGGCAGAGCGATGGCACAGTGAGACGTGCACGTTTCATTTGGCACAGGGAGAGATGACTGTGACCTTGGAGGACGTGTGGCGTATCCTTCGGATTCCGATTCGAGGAGAGCTGGTCACATACGATAGATCCTGGGGGACTGTTTCATGTCAGAGGATTTTTGATGAGGATGTATACATTGATGATGGCTCGATCGCATGGGAGGATATAGCGGCACTATATGAGCCCCTTCCAGCAGTGTTGTCAGGGATTGTGGGAGGACTGCTGTGTCCAGACAGGCGGTCACATGGATTGGCGGTGGGATGGGGACAGGTGATAGAGATGATGATGACTGAGGGGACCCGATTTGCATGGGGGTCGTGCGTGCTGGCGCACATGTATTAGGAGCTCCACGAGGTAGTGTACCGAGGGAGGGGTTCTCTTGCAGTGGGCATGACACTGCTACATGTTTGGGCATGGGAGCACCTACCAGTGACTCGACCAGTGAGTCTCAGATTCCGAGCCGTGGACCAGCCATACATGTTTATGTACAGTGGCATGATGAGTCAGCCCCACTTGGGGAAGGTAGAGTGGTGGCGGTGGGCATTGGATGACTTGGATGCAGTGATATGGCGGCCATACTTGGAGTGTGAGCCATGGGAGGATGATGCGGAGGCACTACCTTATGTCTTCATGACCCGATTCCTCATTGGGAGGACCTCTTATCATGTACAGAAACAGGTGCCGAGATGAGTGATGAGGCAGTTCGGACGGCAGCAGGGACTGCCGAGTGGATCAGGGGAGTATGCACGAGTGATTCGGGAGCGGTATGCATGGGGTCCAGTGCTACCGTATGATCAGGCACTGGCAGAGTTTCGGATACTGCAGGCGAGGCCATGGGACTTACGACCGAGGGTCGTTGATGCAGGGGTTACAGAGGAGTATACATAGTACCGAGTGGCACACCCGATCCAACAGATATCAGACCCGACAGAGCCGATCCCATCTTTTGAGGATGAGAGAGGACGGGGATGAGGACGGAGAGCAGGAGGCCGAGGAGGAGGAGGAGATGGAGGAGGAGGGGATGGAGGAGGAGATGGAGGTGGAGGAGGAGGAGGAGGTGGAGGTGGGTTGGGGATGCCGAGGCAGCGGAGAGGGAGAGGTGGACTACCTCTTCAGATATCACAGGGACCTTTGATGCAGGGAGGAGTGTAGCTGAGTGGGAGGGGGATGGAGAGAGAGATCCCGATGGATACAGGTGCAGGGGAGGGTGGTGCAGGGGAGGGACCTAGTGGAGGGGGTGATACAGGTGCGGCAGCCATGGACATGGGAGAGGGAGCTACTGGGGATCTGCAGGAGCATATGATAGGTTATTTGCAGACCCGGGTGGAGAGATTAGAGGAGGACATAGCAGCTAGGGATGTGCAGCTATTTGCATGTGAGTCAGAGCTGACAGTGGTGCTACGGGAGAGAGATACTGCAGTGGAGAGATTGGTGGAGCTGCAGGAGAGAGTGCGGACTGGTGCACAGGGGCCTTCAGGGGAGATTACGAGGGAGATGCGGCGAGCTCAGGTGGAGATAGAGTACTGGCAGGGGTTATATGAGCAGGTGGTACCGATTAGCCAGCGAGCTCTCAGCTATTCACAGATGCGGCAGGCCAGATTCGAGCGATCATAGAGGATGCAGAGCAGCGGGGGTGTGATGGGTCCTCTACGGCAGGAGAGATCAGGGGATGCAGGAGGGAGTGGGGGTTCGATGAGGCCTCCACGGAGAGATGGATCAGGTGGTGTAGGCACCAGTGGTGGAGCAGGTAGAGGTGGTGGTGGTGGTACAACATCTGGCCAGAGCGGCATTTGAGAGAGCATTTTTGCATACATATATTGTATCATTGTCTATTTATGAACTGTATCTTGGATGGCTTTTGGTAGCCGAATTTTGTAGACTTCATTGTACTCTGATATATGAGATGATATATATGAGGAGATCCCATATGGTGATGATTATGCATTTGAGTTATGTATGGATGTTTATGCATGATGATGATTTATTGCTTAGATGTATATGTGTATATGTATGCATTTGATAAGATGTTTCTTTATGCATGTTTTTATGATGATTTATGATGTTGTATACTAACATATGAATGCAAGTTTATATGTGTATGATTTGTTTTTGATTTTTGATGTAATGCTTTATGTATGGAATGCCATGATGATGATGTATGCTTATGATGATTTATGAACAGGATTTTTGGTATTTCCTATTTTGTTAATGATGCGATGATTTATATATGTAATATAATGATGCGATGATTTATGTGATGATGTAAATGCAATGGTTAGATGAATGATTTTATGTATGGATATGCATCTAGATGTGTTTAGATGAATGTAATATGGATAAACAAAATGTAAAGTACAAATGTTTATATGATAATGTGTTAAATGAATGCATATGCATAATGTAGATATATATAAAATGGTAAGAACCAATCTGTTTTTGAAACAAATGTTTTTATGATTCTAAATGCTTTTAAATATGTTTGTAAGTACAAGTGATAATGGGATGATACTATAACTAATGGGTATAATAACTGCACCTTAATGTAATGATAATGAATGCAATGTGAATGAATCTTACAATGAGCATAACAAGATACTTAGTAATGAATGAATGCACCTTTTAGCTATAAAGAAATGTATGCAAATGATAAATGATGAAAAGATAATAAAATGATAATGGATAATTTATACTGGATGAAATGCTTAGTAAATGATTTAAAACAACCAAAGACGATTTTATCCCATGAATGAATCTAATTATTTATGATTGATGCAATGATGTAAATGATTTTAATGAAAACTAATGTCAACAAGGAACTATATGCAATGTTTAAGTTTAAAAATGACATGAATGGACGTAATGCAAGATATACCTAAATGCAATGATGATATGACCATGAGGAATGCAAGGTTTTTAAGACTTTGCATGATGCATTGATGAGGTATCAGAGTACTCGGTCGTGATTTGTATCCAAGATCAGCTTAATTTTCTCATTTTTGCATATAAAACCTCTATATGAATAAGTGAACGGATGGGTGATATGCAACGAAATGCAATATATAAACAGATGAGATGAAATGACGATCCATAGTGCTCTATTTTCATCATTGAGCTTTAAAATGTTGGAAGAGAATACAAGCAACTTGACATAATGATTCAAGATGACCTGAGTATTCCTTCCATGGATTTTATATAGCAAGTTAATACAAGCAACTTGATATAACATTTGGATCAAGTTGACCTGAGTATTGCTTGCGGAACAGACAAGGATTATCTTCGTTCATGCATGACTTGGATCGTCCTCCTTGATCTTAGGCTGATCATATCCTGAGACAAGTGCATACCGTACTAAGAAATAAAAACCGTTATCCAAATTGGATGAGGAGGAACCAAAGAATGAGCATTGTACCTGCAAACAAACAATATATACATAAAGAATAAAGAATAAATATCCTTGGTAATGGTTCATGCCCATATGGTCGAGGTATACGCTGTAGTCAGCAAGCCGTAGTGATCTATGACTGCTTTTTGCATAAGATCACGTAGCTTGGTGAACTTCCCACGTAGACACCATTAGTACATGCCCCAGAACTTCATCGGAAGTAATGCGCAAACGTTACAAAACAATGCTAAAAGATTCCGATACAGATAAACAAACGATTGTACTCACAAATCAACCAAGTATTTGATAGCCTAACAGAATTTTCTTGTCAAAGAAAATGTCATCTTGTCTTTGTTTTGGTAAGGAAGGATGCATCCTTGTTGAAGACAGTTTGGATTGTTGATGTTTGATTGTGTGGTTGATTGGTAAATGGTCATTGTGTGAGTAGTTTGTCAATGTTTGTTTTGGTATCTGTATAGATGAGTATGTACAAGGTGTTGCCATGTTTTTGTGTGATTTTTGATGTTTTCTGATGTTTTTGGATTTTGTATTGTTTTTGAATGTTTTTGGTATTTTGCGAGACATTTTTGAATGTTTTTGGATTTTGTTGAGACATTTTTGAATGTTTTTGCCAATGAATCACCAGTAATGTAGAATCCACTTCCATCATCTAGATTGTAAGGGCATTGCCCCCAAGTTGGACATGATTTATGAAAAAGCGGGATGCCAGACGCATGAAGTACTTTCTTGGATTACAGATCAAATAACAAGCCGTGGTTAGATGGATGGATGTGTGTATGTATGAATGTGATCGCAACGAGCCTGAAAGATAATGGAGCCATAGCCTGTACGAGTGGCGCCTGTTTGCCAGGTTTTCACCACTGTACTTACCCAAGGTGCCACCGGAGTGGTTGTCCACCGTTTGGATGCATGATTTTTCTTTACTTTTTTTAATGTTTTTGTATTTTCTTCATGACATTTTTCTGAATGTTTTTGGTATTTTCAGATATGCAGGGGATCCTGATGCTCTATACACCTTAGGTATAAAACCGTTTGAGGTGCATGTTGTTGATTGGATCTGCAAGCGGTTCGCCTTCTGATGTAGCCAACTGATATGCCCCGGACCCGAACATAGCAGTGACAATATATGGGCCGAGCCAATTTGATTCAAACTTGCCTTGATGTTCTCTGTTTGGTTGGTTGCGAGGATTCTCTCAAAGAACAAGATCACCTACCTCAAATGTACGAAATCTAACTCGGTGATTGTAGCTTCTACTCATGCGCTGCTGATAGGCTTTGAGGTGATTGTATGCAGCTTGTCGCTTCTCATCGAGTAACTCTAAGTCCTGAAGGCGTGAGACTCTGTATGCTTCATCATCGATGAGATTATGCAAGGAAACCCGTAATGATGGTATCTCAACCTCAATAGGTAAGATAGCTTCTGCACCATAGACCAATGAATAAGGAGTTGCACCTGTAGGGGTTCGAATGCTAGTTCGATATGCCCATAATGCTGGATTCAATTGAACATGCCAATCACGACCGGCATCATTGACTGTCTTCTTTAGGATTCTCAATATGTTTTTATTGGATGCTTCGGCCTGACCATTGCCTTGTGGTTAATAGGGAGTGGAAAAGCGGTGTTGGATATGAAATTTCTCACAAAGGTCACGGACATCCTGATTTTTGAAAGGAAGACCATTATCTGTGACGATGGACATGGGTACACCATACCGACAGATGATGTAGTTGAGGATGAATGAGGCGATCTGCTTGCCGGTGACTTGGGTAAGTGGAACAGCTTCGATCCACTTGGTGAAATATTCGGTGGCGGTAATAATGAATTTATGGCTGTTGGATGAAGATGGATGAATCTTACCCACAAGGTCAAGGCCCCATTGACAAAAAGGCCATGGTGTTGTGATTGGTTGCAGTTCTTGTGCGGGTGCATGTATCAGGTCACCATGAATTTGACATTTCTTGCATTTTCTGACAAAGTAGTAGGAATCCTTTTCCATAGATGGCCAATAATATCCATTGCGTAGGAGTTTCTTGGCTAGTGATGGACCACTTGAGTGAGTCCCACAAATTCCTTCATGTACCTCTTCCAAAGCCTTTGTTATCTCACCTTGTTCCAGACATCGAAGGAGAGTACCATCAAGACCGCATCGGTATAGGGTTTCGGCAATAATGGTATATCGAGCAGTTTGGCGAATGAAGGTTTTTCGTTGGTTATTCGATTGGTTGGGAGGAAGGGTGTGATCATGGAGATAGGTGTAGAACTCACCATACCATGGGGATTCAGAACCGACAAGGCAACATATCACCTCGGATTCAGGGATATCATAAGCGGGGATCCAAAGTTGTTCTACCAAGAACTCATAGCATGTTGAATTCTGTGGAAGATCTAGGAGAGATGCGATGGTAGCCATAGCATCTACAGCTCGATTCTGATCTCTTGGGATCTGCTCAAAGGTGATAGTAGTAAATGATGACTTTAGATTGTCCACCATTTTCTTATATGGCATGAGTTTATCATCCTTGGTCTGATATTCATCTGTTGCTTGTCGAATGACCAGTTGGGAATCGCCATATACTTGCAGTTCTTGTAATTTCCATTGTACGGCTAACCTGAGTCCTGTGATCAAGGCCTCATACTCTGCTATGTTGTTTGTGCATGGAAATGTGAGCCTGTAAGACTTCGGGATGCTATCACCTTGAGGTGTGATAAACAGAATGCCTGCCCCCGAGCCATGCCTAGTGTATGACCCATCAAAATATAGTTTCCATGGTTGTGCTGTTGTGATCATGAATATCTCTTCATCTGGAAAATTGGAAATAAAAGGATGATCGCCTGTGAGTGGTGCATCGGCCAACTGATCTGCAATAAGTTGACCTTTGATAGCTTTACGGTCTACATACTCAATGTCAAATTCACTTAGAATCATCACCCATTTGGCCAAGCGGCCTGTCAATGCTGCTTTGTTAAGTAAATACTTGAGTGGATCAATCTTTGCAATGAGTTGTACCTTGTGTGTTAACAGATAGTGCCTCAGTTTAGTAGCTGCTAGGATTACTGCTAGGCAAGCTTTCTCAATAGGTGTGTAATTGAGTTCATAGCCAACCAGTGTGCGAGAGATGTAGTAAATAGCACATTCTTTGCCTTCTGCATTATGTTGTGCCAGTAGTACACCCAATGCTGTACTTGTTGCCGAGATATAGAGTAACAACGCTCTACTTGGATCTGGTGGCATCAACAATGGTGGATTCATGAGATAGTCTTTAAGTGCCTGAAATGCTTGCTGGCATCTGTCATCCCATTGAAAGCGTATGTTCTTGTGTAGCAGGTGTGTGAATGGGTGACACTTATTAGCCAATTGTGCAATGAATCTTCGGATGGATTGAAGTCGCCCTTGTAATGTCTTTAGCTGACTGATATTCTTTGGTGGTGGCATGTCCATGATTGCCTTAACCTTTGCTGGATCGACCTCAATACCTTTGCTTGAGACAATGTATCCTAGAAGTTTCCCGGAGGTCACTCCAAAGACACATTTCTTTGGGTTGAGTCGAACATGGTATTGTTCCAGTCTATCAAAGATTTTATCTAAGATGTGAAGATGTCCTTCTCTAGTAAGTGATTTTGCTAGTAAATCATCCACATAATCTTCCATCATAGTATGCATCATGTCATGGAAGATGGTGGTCATTGCTCTTTGATAGGTCGCTCCTACATTCTTTAGACCAAAAGGCATTACATTCCAGCAGTATGTGCCCCATGGACATGTGAAGGTTGTCTTATGTTGGTCCTCTAGTGCGATCTTTATTTGATTGTATCCTGAAAAGCCATCCATGAGTGAAAGCATGGCATGTCCTGCTGTCAAATCCACTATGATGTCAATATTTGGTAAGGGGAAGTCATCCTTAGGACATGCTTTATTCAGATCTCTGAAGTCAGTACAAATGCGGATGCCCCCTTTTGGTTTGCCAACTGGCACGATGTTGGAGATCCATTCTGCATAATCAATTGGTCTAATGAAACCAACATCTAGAAGTTTCTTGAGTTTTGTTTTGACTAGCACTGCAATCTGAGGATGCATCTTACGAAGCTTTTACTTGACAAGTTTGGCTCCTTCTGCTACGGTGAGGTGATGCATGACTAAATCAAGATCAAGCCCAGGCATGTCTGCATATGACCATGCGAAGTTGATCTGACGCTTCTGGAAGAACTCTATGAATTGAGGCTGTTCCTCTAGAGTGAGAAGAGATGCCAGATGTATGATATGAGGATTTTCAGGAGTCCCCACATTGTATTCTTTGGTTTCCTTGATAAGAATCGTTGATCATTCCTATTGTGTACTAGCAGGGAGAATGTCAAACCCTTCATCCTTAGGCGCCTCAGAGAGGTTTTCACCGTTGGATACGCTCTTTCTTTTTACTGTTGTCGGATCAAACAGTGCCACAGTGTGGTTTTCACTGGAAGATCCATGTTTTAATGTTATATTTTTGTAGCTGAAGGGTTTGGCATCCACCCCGAAGTATGCTGCGCTATTAAGTTGAATGGCGAATCTAGCTTTGTGATCCCCGCTTGGTAGATTATCCCTTAATTCCAAAAAGTCAATGATAGCCTCATCGTTTTGGAAGAGGTCAAGACATGGGGGATTTGGTTGGTTCCATTCGATGAGTTCAGGGTGGATAATGGGCATTACTTCATCGATTAGATTAAGTTCGTTAGATGTATCAGTGAGGGTTAAGACAGTGTGGTGAAGGTCGTTGATGGTACTCTCCCTGTCAGAATCAGGCGTAGGATGAGACGTAGGGTCTGTGGAAGATGTTTCCAGCTCAGGTACCCAAGTGGTCTTTATCTGTGCTTCTCCGTAAATAGGAATGTCTTTGCGTGGTGGAGGTGGTGATGTGTCTTCCTCATCTGAAGTGTTAAGCTATACAGAATCAAATTCCCACTCATGTGAGTCGGTCTCTGAATCGCTTTCCAGCATCCGATTGCTATACCATACTGGGATGTCGCTGGAGTTGAATACTGCAGGCGTGATTGGTTTATGTACCTTTGTGATGATCGGTGCTGCAGGAACCGTGATGGGATTTAAAGGATTTGTCATTGGAAGTATCGACAGTGTTGATTTAGTGGCTTCTGTTGGAATGGCTGGTGCCATAGATGCTACTGCGGGTTCCAATATAGTTGCTGCTATGAATGGTTTTATTGATGTGATGACTACTGTGGATGGGATTACTAGTTCGATTGGTGGTATGTTTGGCACTAGTGATGGTTGCGGTGGGGTTGTGAGCCTCGATGGGGCAGTGGCAATATTGCTTGATGGTGCTTTGATTATGAAAGGTGTCCTCTTTGCAGTAGGTGGGCAAAATGGTTTGCTAGGTTTTCCTTTGAATCTGAGTTTAGGAAGGATCTCTTTTTCAAAGCCTAGGCTAGTATTACCTTTGGGCTTGAACTCTGGTAGCAGAGGTTCATGTCATCCTTGTTTGCAGTATCCCAAAGCACTTTGACCATCATATCCCATTCTTTGCATAATGAGGAGGCCTTTGCCATACTGTTCTGTAGGAAGTGTAACTCGCGGTATGTCAATGGTGATGGGATCCTTATAGATCCATTCCACCAGGTCCTCATCTTGTGTTTCTTCCTCTTGACTCTTTCCAAGAACGAAAGGTGTCAAAGCACATGCTGGTATGTTTAGTGGTTGCTGGAGTAACTGCTGTGGTTTACCATGAGTTCTAGGAGAAGTGGGCATTTGTCCCACACAAAAGAGCTGACTCAAGTTGTATTCTCTAGGACCTTCCTCTGCTACTTTCATCTTTAGCTTTTCTTGCTTGGGTATAGGGGTGTTAGAACTGGCAAGAGAGGCGGGACTTACATATGATGTGGAGGAAATGGCTTCCCTATTATTAGGAACAGTAATTTCTGGTTGATGGCTGATATTATGGCAAAATGCAAAGGGATTTGCATCGCCCAAGATTGTGATCTCTGCACCATTATGTGGGAACTTGATACATTGATGATAGGTAGATGGAACAACTTGCATGGCATGTATCCAAGGTCTCCCTAATAATAGATTATATGGCAGAGGAAGGTCCAGAACCTGACAAATGATGTGCTTTACCACAAGGTCCACTCGTATTGGTAGTACCACAGCTCCTTTGGATGAACGCTCTGCATCATCATAGGCCTTGATGGTGATCTTCTTACGAGGATCCACTGATTCTATTGCATATCCCAATGCTGTGACCAACTGTAGTGTGCAAATGTTTAGGCTTGCTCCATTATCGATCAAGACTCGCTTGATCCTGTGTTGGTTGATAAAGCCTTCAATGTGTAGCGAAGCATTATGAGGTTGTTGGAAGGAAGAGTTGTCACTTTCGGAAAAAGTGAGACAAGGGGATGACTTTAGATTTCCAACCATGGCTTGAAATTGGTCCATATTTAGATTTGCAGGGATTGATGCCTCTTGGAGTGCTTGATCCAAGATAGTTTTATGAGATGGTGATAGGCGCAATAGTTCTAGAATGGATATAAGTCCAAGGGTTTTGTCTAATTGTTCCACAAGATTGTACTGCTTTGGGATGGAGGTGGTGCCTTGTGGAGCTGCCTTGATGGTGACCTTGCCACGACGTGTAACAACATTGCAATTTGAGGTGGGATTTTTGAAGGTGATAGTTGCAATTTGTTCACTGGCATCATACAGATGATTTACAGTGTAGTTATACGCAGCCTGCGTATAATCAGTGGTATCAGTGCCTCACCGGGAAGTGGAAGGACCCCTTTGATCTTGTGATGGAAGTGGATTCTTGAACATCTGATGATCATTATTGGTTGTTTTTGGGTCATGCCCTTCAATTCCAATTTCTCGTTGCCTTGACCGTGATCGAGTTTGAGCCATTTTGCTTGCAAGCTTTTGTTGAAGTTGATTGAAGATGATGATGAGTTGTTTGATGAAATGAAAGATTGGTGATTGGTGATTTGTGTTGTATGTGGATCTCTAGCACTTTAAGGTAGATGTAACCGAAATTCTTTCTTTGAATTGCTTGTTTGTTTTGATAAGATTTGATGTGATAAGGTGCAGAGAAATCTGAGATGTGTTACAGATTTAACTACCTAGTAATGAGAGGATTCACTCATGAACTAGTTTTAACCTGCGTAGATGTGTCTCTTAGGATGAGCTTATCCTAGATGTAGAAACAATCTAAAAAGTGATGTGATGTGTTTGATTTCAAGCAATATCTAAAAAGGAATCTTGGGACAAGAACCTCTTAATGTTTTGAGAGTTTTGGGATGGATTGATGATGAAGTGATGATGTATGAGTGAGATGATGGAAGAAAAATGTTTTCAACTTCAATAAAAACTCTGTGTTATAAATGGGACAAACTCTACCTCTTCCCTTTCAGGTGTTGTAGGTATTTCTCGAGCTGTGTTGTAGGTGATGCAGATGTTGGGGAAAAGGTTGGGATTAATCTTTCCTCCTTGATTTTTGTGATAACACAGAGCTCTATATTGCATAAAAGCTCTGCGGTTCAATGATTCTGAATCAAACTCGTTTGTTTTATCTTGAAGGTATAGACACATGCGATGTAGAAAGACTCTATGGGAGACAAAGATTTGTCGATTGATATAGAAGAATTTCCTCCTTTTGATTAAAGCCTTTGAGCTCAATGGTCTCCTTGTCAAGTTGATATTCTGATGACACTTCTTCTTTCGCAAGATGTGAAGAATGGTCATAAAAGTTGTGACTCTGTGTTGTTTGCACTTTGTTTTTGGTATTTTTTTTGGTTGTGTTGACAGATGTTGGATGAATACTTTGTTTTTGGGATTGATTTTCTGATTTTTCTTTGACAAGAAAACAAAGCAAGCACACAAACACAAAATTGTAGCCTCAAAGGCACAAATGAGTATGGGTCTAGATCAACCCAATCCTTGGACTTGTTTTTAACCCTTCCTTTAGATGTATTTTAAGATGTATTTCCAAAGCCTGAAGTCGGCTCAATTTGCACTAGGTTTGTAAAACGAACACACTTCAAACACTCTTTATCCCTAAGGTCAAATGGCCAGTTGTGATAAATTTAGCCCACATCTTGATATTTCTTCAACTTTGGTACTACATACCTTATGAATCCCGCCGTGGCAGGTAAGGATGTGATATACTAAGTCTTGCATGAGCATAACAAATAGATGATCCCTATGATGGGGGAGTCACCACTTTTATCAAGCCACAAGTGACTTTTCAAAAAGCTATGTTTCTACTCAAGGAAATATGTATGGTGAGTATCTTGGGAGCAAAACCTTCTATGCTCTTGCACTAAATTATACCTCAAATATCCTCAATCAATAGAATGGGTGGGCTACTACTTAAAGGTGTTTAGTCATGTTTGATGTTTTTGGACATAAGTTCATTCTGCAGTGACTCACTTAAGAGCCTTGTAACTGGTGGTGGGGCCCATTTGTCCTTTCGGCCAGTTACACTGTAGGAACAGCTATACCCAAGGCTACAGCTTTTGCTCTCACCTGATTTCTATAGCGGCTCGAAGGATTTACCGCTCGAGGTCGTTCCCAAGAGTATCGATCCCTTGACAGGCCTCTCTTAAAAAGATAAAATGTGAGCGTTACTAACACTTTTCTCTTGCACCTAGGACCACGAAAGCCAAGGGAGAGGATAGTGTGTGTTAGAGGTAGGACCACTCGACTGACTTTTGTGCACAAGCATGCCAAACACCTAAAACACTTGTTCTTTTTAATCCAGCATTTGTAAATGTGATCTAACTATTTGGAGATGTTGCTCCAACAGTCATGGTGTTCTTTTTAACTTCAAAAAGCAATGTGTTTTTGTATTCTAGAATTTGAAATCCTGGTCAACTTAATGGAAAACACGTTTGCATGAAGTAAAAATCGCTTGCAAAAATCAAAACAAGTGGATTGTGTATTTTATTTGCACCAAAATTTGAAGTGTGGTTTGTAAATTTTAGGTCCGAATTGATGCAAGGAAATCAAATTTGTGTTGTTGATTTTAAGCACCAAAAATAAAGATGAGTCCTGACTAGAAAACAATGAAACTTCTCTTTTTTTTGTTTTGTAATTTTAAGTTCTTTTTAAGCACTAAATGACAAATTTGTGATTTTTATGGTGAGTTGTTAACCTGTATCAACAAAAACAAATTAGTAAAAATTGGTGTTCAAGGGGGGCTTCCACAAGCCTAAGATACTCAATTTTTCGGTTACAAATTTTACAAATCCTGATTCTGAAATGCCCTGAAATTTGACTAAGTCTGAAATTTGGAGGATCTTCCAAAAACTAGATTTTGCATTACAACTCCTAGAGGTCTAAAACTCCTCTCAAACATCCTGAAAGTATATATGGAATATAACTTAAAGTATAAGAAAGAGAAAAGAGAAGAGGAAATGTCACTTATACTTAAATGTTATATTCCATATATATTTTGCCTCTCACAAACCTAAGAAAAATAATTTTATCAATTACAAGGCCTTTTTTTACAACGTTCTGTTACAATAGCGCTAGTCTGTGTGAAAACAGAAGCGCTACTTTAACACAAACGCGCTAGAATATTACAAAAGCGCTAAAATAAAAGATTTTTACAACAATACAAAAGCGTTAATATAAATACAAAAGCGCTAATTAATGAACAAAAGCGCCAAAATACTGACAAAAGCACTAATTCTTTGACAATAGCACTATTGTAAGAACAAAAGCGCTAAAAGACAAAAAAACAATAGCGCTAAAACGAGACAAAAGCGCTAAAAGACAAAAAACAATAGCGCTAAAACGCGACAAAAGCGCCAAAGCACGACCTGTGTGTCAAGTTCAACATTCAAACATGTTAGGTAACAAAAAAAATATCAGAAGGTTGCGTGATCGATTCACATCGGGTTCACCAAATGACGCCCTCCTAAATGGCACAAGATTAGTCTAAGATCAAAGAACACAAAACACACAAAACATTAGTGTTAGTCAATCTAAAACTAAACATATGAAGGCATTCCAAAAGAGACACAAAGAGACATGCTAATATATCTAATAAGTAAAACAAAGATCATGAGACATCTCCAACTGCCTCTTAGCATGGCCTTAGCTTCTTCTCCCTTGTTCCTCTCCTCTCCAAGTTCCAAAATAGTGTAGCTCTCAGCAGCTTTTTGCACTATGGATGCTTATGGAGGATTGAGATTGTAGTATAGCTCTAAATGTGAAATAAAAAGCTAATACTAATGCTAAAATGATGTATTTTAACCAAAAAGACAAGATGTTAGATTGCTTATGCTAAATGCTCTCTAAAAATGTTTATAGCCTAAATGCATACAGGTTTTCAGGATCTGGATTATGAAGGAATGGGCTCTATTTATAGGAAAAATGGAGTAATGGATGGCCAGGATTGAATGGTTTAATCAAGGGTCAAGCTTGAAAGTTGGGGATCCATGTGCACAATTGGCACCAATAAAATAGTGACAAGTGTCAACACAGGATTGGGTTGAGAAAAGAGGTTGGAGGCATTAAAGGCCTGAGAAGACCTCATGGTTATCTAAAGGCTAAGGGTCAAGTCTAAATTAGGATTACCCACTGGATTAGGAGTTAATGCAAGGATAAACCTTTGTGCAAATGATTAAGAGATAATCATGGTCAAAGCATTAAAGGCCTGATGAGACCCTTGGGTTGGGTAGAGGTTGAGTCAAAACAAATGTTTTAACCATGTGGGAGGGTTGAATTAACCATTAATGGTTATTGGAGACTTTGGGGATTAAGTGGTTGAAAGTTGGAAGCCTTCAATGGTTATCAAAGACTTTGAGCCATTTAGTGGTTGAAGGTTGAAAACCTTTAATGGTTATCCAAGACTTTGAGGATTTTGAGAAGTGACTTCCCTTTGCTTAGGAATGTGACAATATTTAGGGGATGGATTAGACTAATTAGGAAGGGGTTAGAAGAATCTAGAAGGGGATTAGATTTTGCAAGTGGATTTGGTGGGTGAAAGAAAATAAGATTTTATTTAAAATAAAAATTCATTTATTTCAAAATGTGTGCAAGTTGCATTTGTAGGAAAATGCAAGTGGGGTGGGGATGATGATTTAAATAAATGTTTTATTTAATTTATTTAAAAGAGGAATAGGGGGATTTAATTAAATAAATAGATTTTATTTATTTAATTGATTTGTATTTGGTTTAATGAATTAATTAAAATAAATTGAATAATTTATTTAATTAATAGAAGAATGTTTGGGGATGAATTAATTAAATATTTATTTAATTAACTGATGGCTAGTGGATTTTTAATCAAATAAATACAAAATATTCATTTAATTAAAATGGACAGATTTGTGTGACTACAGAAAGTACAATGAAATTAAATCTTAAACAACATATGACTATGCAAAAATGAGTTCCGGTTAAGCTCAGAATAACTGACTGTCTCTGCTTTGCTAAATACTTTGTTTCTATCTCAGTCAACTATCGGTTGGTCTGAAAGAAAAATGCGCATGTGAAATTTTGCTCAATCACACCAAAATGGATCACCACATCTCTAACATCACGAAAACAAGTGCCAAATTGATCTTATATATCCGGTCAAAACACAAAAGCAATCTCCTTCAAGTCGGCTTCAAGAGATGTAACGTGTATCTTAAAGTCGGCTTCAAAACATAACATCGGACCAAAAGATTATAACCACACACTTCCTAAATGTCTTCCCAATCACCGAAATCACAAAATCAATCACCAAAATCACCACAATCATCGGAAATCATTCCGGACCAACACATTACCAAAATACTTTGTTTTATCGGTTAACTGGCTACCGGTTAACACCAACTTCCAGATAAAATGAATCATGATTGCCAGATCAAATCACCATGAAGAGTTGACATCAATGACAACCCTAGAACAATATGCAACTACCAGATGTCACCTGAATTCACCGGATGAGTGTCAATTGCCAACAATCTCTCCCTTTGGCATTGATGGCAACGCCTATGAAAAATGGCTAAGTGTTGAAACCTGTACATCGGAGGAAAGAATAAAAGAATTCTAAGGTTCCCCTTAGATCAACAATATAATAATTTGTAATACACCAGACTATACACTCTATACACAATTAGTTTGTACATTTTTTACCTTATCTCTCCCCCTTTGACAACAATGCCAAAGATGGGGTGTTTCCCAAAACTGATATACTAATGATATATACTTTACAAATATTTGAATAGTTTAGAATAGGTAGTCTTCAAAAATCCTAGGTGGGTATCCTACCCACTCTTCAAGTTATCCAAAATTGTAATAAATGCATTGAATACAGTGGCATGAATTTCTAACTCTCTCAAGTATGATGGTATAGGCCAGGCCATTTCCTTCATACAATCTACCTTATTGTTCAGCATGGTATCTAACCGGGCAGCAATCAGGTTCTGGAGTTCACCCACTTTCCTCAAAACTTTCTCCTTATCATCTTGAAAACTGGAGGTCTGATCATTCAAAGCTATAATATGTCCTTCAATGCTCTTGGTTAATGATACATTAGGGTCAAAATATTGTGAGATACTTGTGAGCTTGTCATGTCAATCATTTGTTTGTTTGTCAATATCAAAGGTGAATTTAGGAAAAATGAGACAAGATTTGTATAGTTTACCGACTTCTGACAATTTGTCAAAAATGGTCTGCAATCTCTTATTCAATGTCACCCTGTCATCTTCAATCATTTTCAAGAATGTTTGTTTTCTCACTTCCTTAAATCTGTCCAAAACTTTCTGTGTAGTTGTTTTCTCCAAAGAGTCAAATTTGTTGTTTACATTGTTAATCAATTGAATCAATTTACCAGAGGGGCTGTTATTTGAATCTAGTTGTACATTTGTAACCACCTTTTGCAAAACATCAATGGATATCAAAATTAACTTTTTATCTTCAATTTCAGATTTAACCAGGTCTTGGCTGGCTTGAGCTTGGACTACAACAACAAGCATAAGCTTCTATGCAAGAGATAACTTTCCAAGATCAACTGACCCATCAAGATTGATCTGAGGTGAAATACTTATTACCAAAGGAGTGGCAATTATGGGATCGGCTATGCCTTTGCCTCTGTCCACCTTAGTTGTCTCAACTTCTTCCAGCTCAGCATCCTTTTGTTGAATCTCAGGAGTTGCAGTGTTGTCAGTCACTAGTCGCAGCATCAACTGTGGTGTTACCTTGGTCTTCCGATTGATCCTCAGACTGAGTTTTAACCTTCTGACTTCTGAAATCACCTTTCTTGTCTTCCGACTGAGATGATTTAAAGGCATCTTTGTACAGAGGGTCATTCTGAATGATCTTCCAAATTTCCTCTATCTCTTTTCTCACCTCTTAAACATTACCAATCATTAACCTATTTATTTTGTTCTTACTTCTAATTTCCTTTTTATTGGCTTCTTCAATCAATCTGTTAACTTCATCATGAGTTATACATGTACATCTATTTACAAGTTCTCTCTCCTTCATCTCTCTACCCATTTTACTTGCATTCATCCTTCTAGCATCTATAATATTGTATAGGTCCTTTGGAATGGACTTCTCTAACTCAATCAATGTCTTACTAAAATTATATAAATACAATACTAATGCTTCCTCTACTTTTCTTTGATCACCATCATCAAAATGGTCAAAATTTGTTTGAAGATTCTTCAAGTTTCCATCCACTAATATCTCATCTATTAACTAGTCTATTGATAGTGGAGGAATAATTGTATACTTACCTTTAATATTTGTAGATTCAAGGTTCTTGTCTAATTGAGTTTTGAACTGCCTGCTTCTTTGGGGTCTTTTAGAGGGAATAGGATCTGACTTGGTCTTTTTGTTGGGTTGTGCTCCACCAAATTGAGGCTTTCTCACATGTTTGACAAACTCACCTCTTTTCTTTTCTCTTCCTACCTCTCCCTCAGATTTCATTTCTAAGGCCACCAGAGATATTGCAACATAAGTTCTTTTAGGTTTTTCTTTTTGTTTCAACACACCTTTTTCAGATGGGGTAGGCTTTGTAGGCTGTGCCATCGAAGCAGGAAAAGATTTAGTTGCCTCCTTCTGAGCATATTTCTCTCTAGCTTTCTTCACCTCCTCCTTGGTGAAACCAATCTGAGTAGCTAGTTCTTCTGCCATCTTTGTTACCTTTCTCTTCCGAGCAGGAGCAGTGAACCGTTGGTGCAGACTAAGGTCCTTTTATTTGAATGTCCCAAATCTCCCTTCCTTGGGATCCACCGGTTGACTCGGAAGATGTTGTGCATAAGCTTAAAGTGTAATGAAGTCAACTTCATACCCCATGGGCATGATCTAGACTATCTGAGGCTCCACTGCTTCAATCAGGCATTGATCTTTATCCACCATGAAGCAAATGGTTTTCACATACTTCTCAACCACCTCCTTAGGAATCATTTCCTTGTTCTTCATTGAGGCTTGGAAGGTTTTAAAGTATCCTCAGAGGGCAGATATCCTCATAGTAGCCCCACCGACCTTCTTTGATCTGCATGGCCACCAATCTATCATAGGCCCATTGGATCTTGCCATTTATACTGAGTATCTCTTGCAAGAAGTATAGTGCCATGCAAATAAGGAGTGTACCATATTTAAAAGTATGTTTTTTTTGTCCTGCTTTATCTTCTTTAGATTACTCAATAATTCATTTAAAAGTGTCATGCACATGTCATACCTCTTGTCCTCTTTAAGCATGTGATATGCAAAGTAGATGGTGGTACCAGAGATGGAGTTGTATCAACTAGACTAGTGGACCTTGTATTTGACTACCATTGACGCAAACTTTACATCATTCTCCAAGATATCATTTACAATAATGGCTTTGCTATCAAACTTTGAACCAGTAGTAGCTATGACAGTGTCATTTGAAACTTTTCTCAGGCTAGGCACATCATCGGTTTCAACCAAACTAGTTACAACACGGATTGCATGCTTGGTAATTTTGTGGGGTCTATCAAGCCATATGAATTCATCATGCACAGGGATCAAGACGTAGCGGATCCACTCCGCTTCATCAAACAATGGGAAATGTATGAACTGAGAGAAACCCTTATCATCCAACTCCTTATATTCAAGTTTGAGATTTCCCAAACTGTCGGTCAAATGCTTGTTGTAAAGGTCCAACATGTCGACATTCCTGAGATCCTCAAGGTCACAGTGAATGTAAGCCTTGATGTCCTCATTGTGCAACATGTCATAGGGCACAAATGAGAACATACCTGCCAGATAATCCTCAACCGGTTTGAATGGATGTTTCTTGAATACTGTGATAGTCCTGAAAAATGATTGTGGAAATTTTTTTTGTGCCTTAGTCAAAATATTGGTCATTTTGATTTTATTTGGCTCTCTGTCTTGTATTTTCAGGCTTAGGGTTTAGAGTATATGTCATCTGATTGAGTCTCATTGTTAAAATACCCTAAACATCTTATATTTCTTCATTACCTTTTTGTCCTAAGTCTGAAGGGTCTAAGATCGTTGGTGAGGCCATTTATTCTATCAGTTTAAAGTTATAAATGTAAGCCCCATTTTAATTTTGTCCGGAGTCTGCATTTTATTTCCTATGGTCGGGTCCCCTTTCTGATAAGCCTGGCGGTTTATATTTCTAGCAGTTATGGTTCCTCGCAATGCTGCGATCAAAAGATGTTAACCACTACTTCTCCATGATATCGCGAGATCTTGTCGTGTGTCCCTATTTGACCGACACTTTAACCAAAGTAATAACCTTAACTTTGTGGTTACCAGTCACTTTCAGTTAAAATCTGAGCTACTAAAGGTGCATAATTCCACACATGAAAAAATAAACAACGATATTTTAATCTAAATAAAAAACGTGTCTGAGGGTTAGCGGCCAGTGTTAAGCGGTCATTGTGGACGGTAGACAAAGGGTGAATAGATCCAATGGTCCCCACAGTCCCATGAAGGAAGATACAAGGAAGTTAAGGATTGCAACATCATGAGATGATGCCACGTGTCCCAGGAAGACCGAGAAGTCTGACGGTGGGGCCGATGACAGAGTTGAGTTGGTGGTGACTTGGTGATGCTTAGTTAGGATTTTGACGGATCCACCTGCCACATTGGAAGGTCAATGTCAGGGTGACCAATGCTGATCACGTGATACGCCAAGCTTGATAAAATCTATGGTGGAAATTCAAACGTATTTCAAAAGGGTGACTGAAGCCGTTTTCTTATCACCTGCGTGGGAAAATAAAGGCAGACAGAATGTAAGCTTGTCAACATGGGATGAATGAAGACAAGTCGAGATGCATGGACGCCGACTAATTTTCAAAAGACCCATTTCTAAAGGGTGTTTGTTGAGTCGAGTTGAATTAGCAAGCGAAACTGATAGTTCCAAAGATGCCACCTCAGCAAATTACATTGCCACGACAATGAGAAGTCAAAGTTTCAGAGTCATAAAAGGATTGGGATGATTTCTGAGTTGGAAATGAAATGATCAGGGACTTGTCAACAAGATCAGAGCATGCGTATTGTTAGGGATTCTCACAGTAAGGTAAAATCAAGGAACAATCTCCGAGAAGAATTCAAAAGGTAATGACTCAGTGTTCAAAAAAGGGATTCTGAAGCATAAATTATGCAGTCAAGGAACAATATGATCAGAACAAAATCGTTCACGTAAGGTGAGTCTTGACAGAAGGTAGTGGATTGATAGCTTAAATGTGACGGGGTCCTGGATTTGATAGACATGTCTCCTTGAGTCCATAGCTAGTGGGATGAGTAGAAAGCATCAGAATGATGATTTTTCACATGAATGAGAACTGCCAAATAAAGTGATTTTTTATTATAAATACAACAAGGTGGTGGTTCAGTGGGTAGAAGAGAACATAGACCTCTTTATTTTTTATTTATTTTTTATTTTTCTGAAGAGGTTTCATTAGAGATAAGGATGATGTTTCAGCAATATCATGCAAGGAGTTACTATGAACTCTTTGATACTGGATGGAAGTCCCCTTTTCTGAGTGAGTATGCTTATAGTCAGTGGAGCCTTGAAAGTGGGGAGGATAGTTAGTGGAGGCATGAAATTCATTTCTTGTATGAAAGAGCCCCTCTTGACACATCCTTTGCTTCTCCCCTACCACTAGTTTGCATGGGGTTTTAGGAAGGGTCCCACAAAGGAATAGGAGCAGGACAAGGTTGGGTTGGGGGGAGTAACCAGACAGCTTTGCAATGACATGGAGGCTACAATCCTTTCCCCTCTTATTACGTTCCTCTATGAGCTCTTTTTTCCACTTTCATTGAGCCTGGACATGAAGTGTGAGTTCTTCCTCTAGTTTGAGGGAAACTTTACTTCTTGTTGGGCTCTATATTACCCTTCTAGAAAGGGAAATGCTCTGTACGACAAAATGACGCATCTCACGGTCCATATGGAGGCATCAAGGGTGATAATGGTACGGCTCAAGGAGTTTTTGTTTCTACCAAAATGTATTTAGAAATTTTGGTTCTACCTCATCATGAATGCTAGTATGGACATTTTTTGAGAATTTTTAAGGAATATTCTTGTAATAGAATTATGGGTAACCAATCACTTTTGAAATACAGGTGTCTTCTCTGTCCCATAGCTTGTTTGCTCTCTTATTTTCTATAAAAGGGAGTCAAGGCCAAGAGACATGGTCCAATTTTTTTATTTCTGTACCGAGTCTTGCTAAGTCAGAGTCATAGGTCCCATGTAGCAGGTTCTAGGTGAAGATGAGCAAGCTTTAAAGTCATTTACAGAGAAAAGAAAAGTATTTATGTCAAGTTTTGTGCAGGTTCTTGAAGGAGTTATATGTAAATTGTTTTGTGGCAGAAGATAGTTGATCAAGTTAATAAAATATAATTCAAATCCATTTCTCTAATGTAAAATTCTATCATATTTTGAACGAGTAGAATCAAGGGGTTTTTCACTCATTGCACTATTGTGGTGTATGTATTTTTTGTTCATGCCTCGATCTAAGGGGTCGATTAAATGCTTGAGTGGAATTGCAGAGTGGTAGGGCTTATGCAAAGATTTGGATAAGTAGTTTGGGTTGGGATTGCAGATGAGATATATTGTAAGGCAATATTATCTTGGATCCTATGCTATCAGATAAAATTCAGTCATATTTTCATTTTACATCTTGTAAATTTAGGTACCCAATGGAGTAAGGCACTGATCACAACTTATAACTGTATTTAATGTCAGTTTTATGTTCAAACTCACCGACAACTTGCTATACTTTTCTGAATATTAGAATATCTTTTCATTTCATGTATGTTACTATTTATTGAAGACATCACATGCTCCAATAGGTTGAGGATCACTGAAGAACTCTTCATTCTTGAGAATTATCCCTCTTTGTTGAGCCTTTATATGAGATTATCTGCTTAGTTTTGATGTAATTTGTGAGTATGGCGCAAAGATTATAGATTCACCAAGGGATCACCCTCTCGAGTCTTGCAGAGCCCAAAGTGTAGAAGGATTAGCAAAATCCTTGTCATAGTTGGTCCAAGTTATTAAATAAAATTCATAGTTGGAGTTGGCTTCTCCATAGATAATCTGAACAATCAACTTGGTTTATGCCCTCTTGCAGTGTAAACCCATTTTGGGGAACCAACATACTGGAAGAGCCCTATCCTTGATCTCAACCACCAATGGAGTCGCAATACTAGAAACTAAAGCCATTTTAAATCCTAGGCTCTGGAAAAAACTAGAAATCTAAACAGATAGATGCCTTGCTTCACAACTAGGCGCTAGAATTCACTCAGAAGTTGTTGAAATTGTTGTTAAGATCACTAACTGTCTTTCTCTTGCTCTTCTCTTACTCACTTGATCGCATTGTGATGAATAAAGTCCTGAAATGCTCTTTTATCCTTCGAAAACCTAATTTTTCATTGTAATAAATGTAGCAACCGGTTATCATAATCTTCATGAAATTTCATACCGAAGCACAAGATCCTTTAGAAAATTTCAGATATCATCTACATGAAAAGATCCCCCTAAGGCATAAAGCCCTAGTTACCGGTTGAAGATCCTGCATCAGATTTGGGTGTAGACCCATTGTTAGCTCTAGATTCATCATTTCTCACCCACATCTTCTCATGCTTCTCTTTGATCTCTTCTAACTTTTCTTTTCCCTTCTCATCTGATTTGTTCTTGTCTACCAGAGCACTATTCTTGCTTCTGTAGTACTTTGCAATGTGATTGTTTGGAAACCAATAACACTAAGAGGGGGGTGAATCAGTGTTATACCGAAACTATCTATAAGTTTTAGCCTTATTAAAACATGCATACACCAACCGGTATACTGGTACATATAGATTTGAAAGAAGTAAAGCAACCAATAAGCCAATCACATAAATGAGAACCATAACACAGATTTATATGTGGATAACCTCAAAGAGTAAAAACCACGGTGGGATTTATGACCCACAATATCAATCCACTGGCCATATGAGGAGATATTACAAAATATGAGGGGCCTACACTTGCAGAAACGCTTACATCCTAGAGCACACTACTCAATCACAAAAGGAGCCTTACTGACTACATAAAATTCTAGACTACAATCTGGAGAGGTGTGAACTACTAAGATAGCATCTTATATGCCAGAATACAGTTCCGGTTTAAACTCTATTTGTTCCAGTTTGAAACCCTAAACCCTTTACTAGAATAACCCTTAAATGAATTTCCACACATATATGATCTCTCTGATATATTTTGCATCATATTACATTCACATATCCATAATCTCCTATCATATATTTCTTCTATCTCTATCTCTTATTCAAAATGATCTATCAAATTGTCCTATATACCCTATACAACTTTGCATGCTTTATGTCGGCTTACAAAGATATTTACAATATCAAATAACATGTCGCCCAAATAACATAATGCATAAACATTAAAATCAATTGTCGATGCTGGATCTAAGATATGTCGGCCTCCAATACCGATAACCTTTACTAAACCATGTCAGCTTGAATTGTCGGTAACCAAAGAAATCCTTTTGTCTTGTCGGTACTGGTGTCAGTGTTAGTGATGTATCTATGAAGTGCCTACTGGTACACCATAGAACCAAAACATGAAGCCTAAACATAATAGCATATTGCCATCAATAAAAACATAGTGAAACCAACCAATAGAGTGTCAATTTCCAACAATCTCCCCCTTTGGCAGTGATGGCAACACTCGTGTGAAAAATGGTCATGGTTTCATCTATCAGTTTCATCTTGCCCTACTCCCCCCTGAGCTGAATATGCAAAATACTCCATATCTCCAAAACTCCATGACTCCATAGCTCCCCCTAATGTATACAACTCTTTTTATTCTTTTTCACATCTATACTACTCCCTCTTTGACATCAATGCCATCCAGAAAATTCAAAAAGGAATGTCAAAGAATAATAATTGTAAAATAAATATCCCCAAAAATGTCTTACTGGAGCTTGAAAATTTTCAAAATTTCTGGATAAGCCTTCTCCAGTAACTCCAGATAAGTATCCCAGCTAGTTTTGAATGTGTCGGAAATAGATCAAGTCCACTCAATAAATATGCAAAAGACTCTTTTTCATTTACCTCTATCGGTGTGGGATTTCCCACCATATCCACACATTCTTTCTTGTATATAAATATGCAAAAGACTCTTTTTCATTTACCTCTATTGATGTGGGATTTCCGACCATATCCACACATTCTTTCTTGTGTACACTAAGTGAATCCAATCGGGGACTCACGAAGCCTCTCAGACTTCTGGCTCTTCTAATTATTTTGTCTCTTTCCTTCTCAAGAACATAAATTTGGTTCTCCAAAATAAAAATTTGACCATCAATTGATGTAGTCAATGAAATCAATTCGTCAACAGAATTAGCTATACTTGCAATTTTCTCTTGAATCTCTTTTATCTTTTTATCCACATTAGTTGTAAGTATTTCAGTGTTACAACATACCCTATATGTATTTGTACATTATTTCAAAGAGTTTTATATTAGGATCAACATCTCCTCAATCTTTTTCTTCTCAGTTTCAATTACTTGATCAAATGCAACTCTCTTAGCCTGAGTAAACCTTTCCAATGCTTTTCGGTTTGATATTTGTTGTAAGGATTGAAAGTCCTTTGAAATATACTCAGTGATTACCTTAAGCTTTCCATATGAGCTCACTTCATTTTAAATCTTACACTCTGGGACCAGTCTGTGTAAAATAGTGATTGATTGATCTATAATCCCTTTATCTATGGATCCCTCCATCATCAGTTCTTGTGCAGCCATCATCATCAGTTCAGTGGGACTCATCTCTATGATATTTTTCTTTTCTACTTGTGAAGTTTGAATTGACAATAATGATGGACCAACAACTGGTTCCCTACCAGATTCCCCTGCCTTCCTTTCTGAAGATTTATCATTTATAACCTCCTTACTTGCACCGGTGGCTTCGCCACTTGGTGCAGTCTGTGTAACTATCAGTTCCTTTGAAGTAACCTCAACCTGTACATTTGTATCATGAGGACTATTATCCTCAATATTAGTATCCTATACAATATCAGCTGGTTCACTCTCTGTATTAACTGGTATCTCAATTTATTTTTTTACATCTATATTTACCGAGGGCTCAATTTCTACTATCTTAATATATTTCAAAACTGAGGGTGAAGTACCCATAATCCCCTTTCCTTTTCCTTCAACCGTGGTATCTACAGTGTCTGTCTTGGTTTCCGGTGAAGTAAAGAATCCTCTGTTTTCTCCAAGAAATTTAACCCATGCTTTTTGAGTCTCCTTTATTATTTCATTTACTCTTCCTAGCATTAGACTAGTTATCCTATGTTTGCTATTGAAAAAAAAATTGTCTGCCACCTCAAGTGTCTTTTCCATTTCATCAAGAGCAAAAGTAATACAGATAGATAATAGCTCTTGAATTTTAATGTGTTTATCTTCTTGCATAGTTGACAATCTTCTAGCATCTAACATGTTATACAACTGAGCCGGTATTTGATTTTCTATTTCTATTAAGGCTTTCTTATAAATATCCAAGTATAATAGGATTGCCTCCTCTACCTCTCTTTGTTCATCCTCCTCTAAGTGGTCATAGTAAAATTGAACATTCTTCAATATGCCATATTTAGTGATTTCATCTACTAATTCAGCACAAGTTTTAGGTGGAACCTTACCAAAATCAATGTCATCCTTCTTCTTCCTCTTTGCATTACCAGATGCAGCTATAGGTGTAGCTTTAGGTGCTTTATTTTGTGCTGGTATTTTAATTGTAACCTTCCTAACCGGTTTCTTCTTGGCTTATGCCTTTGTTTCTTCTAGTTTCTTCCTAACAACCCTCTTAAATGCAAATGGTGTGTCATCCTCAGATTCTGATTCTGTAGTAACAGGCTCAATATGAACTTCAGGATACTTCCTCTTTCTACCTTTCTTTGGGACAACATCAATTAGTTCTTTGATTTCCTTTAATACCTTCTGCAACTATTCCCAATTGCATGCACTCCCTTTGCAACCAGAAACAGTGGAGTTAGGACACTATAAGTTTTAGCCAGGAATAGTGGAGTTAGGACACTATAAGTTTTAGCCTTATTAAAACATGCATACACCATCTACAACAACTCATTATAGGAGGTGACTTCAATGCTATCAGGTATGCATCAGACAAAAGGGGAGGCATTATCAAGTTAGGAAGATCTCAACAAGATTTCAATGTTTGGATAGATAGGAATGGGTTAGTAGAAATTGACTTAGGAGACTCCTTTACATGGTCAAATAGGAGAAAAGGCTTTAGTAATATCTCAGAGAAAATTGATAGATTTTTCTGGTTGGGCAATCTCAAATCTTTTCCTTTTTTCTTTGATTGTTCAGTTCTAGCCTATTCAAGATCAGACCACTTCCCCATTATGCTCTCCCTTCAAGGTATCCTTGATACCTCTAAATATCCCTTTAGATTTGATAATATGTGGATGAAAGACCCAAATTCTCTAACTTTGGTAGCAGATTAGTTGAAAGAAGAATCATTTGAAGGCTCCAAACTCTATTGCTTCATTTCAAAGTTAAAATTTGTAAAACAAAAGTTGTTGCAATGGAATTCTCAACATTTTAAAAACATCTTTTCCTCCAAAAAAATCCTTAGAAGAGCAGTTGATAGTTCTAAATGATAAAATTATTTATGAGGGCATGGATCAAGAACCCTTTGAACAAGAAATGAGTCTTCTCATGGAGTATGAGGATATCCTATCCAAAGAAGAAATTTTCTGAAGGCAGAATCCATAGAGAATTGGCTCTGAATGGGAGACAAGTATACGAAGTTCTTCCACAATGTGACAAAGATTCGTAGGAGCGATAATTGGATTTGAATTGGAATCAAACTATAGAGGATCCTGAAGAGATTAGGAGAGAAATTATTGCATATTACTCTAATCTTCTAAACAAAGTTGAAGGCTCCCACCTGATAGAGCAAGAAAAGTTCTTGGCTTTGATTCCAAAGATTATTACAGATGAACAAAATCATAAATTAAATGAGAAATTCTCTTTGGAAGAAGTGTATACACATAAAAATGGCTATGAGCAATTAAATAAATATTTTATATTTATTTAATTTTTATTCTTCTATTAAATAGTTAATTTGAAAAGATTAATTTATTTAATCCATTTCGTGTCTTTCTATTAATTAATTTAATTGAAATATTTTATTAATTAATTCATCTATCGTATTCCTCTAATTAATTAAATATCTAAATATTTAATTATTCTTCTAATCAGTTAATTAAATATCTAATATTTAATTATTCCTCCAATCATTTAAATGCCTAATATTTAATGGTTACTCTTCTATCTTATAGTCTCAAATATTAAATAATTCTTAATTATTTAATCTCTTTTCCAACTCATTCTTCCATCTCCACTTCATCTTCCCTTTGCCAACTCATCAATCATGTGGCTAAAGATATTGATATTTCTTAAATATTAATTCATCATTTATCTCCAACTTCCAAATTTAATGAAATATTGTGTGCGTACACATATTTATTAACCTTTTTATATATTCTCTCCAACATCCCTACATCTTAAGAAGGACTTGAGTCCACTTGTCCTCTCATGCCTAAATCTTCTCCAACCATCCCTAGATTCCCTCAATCAGCAACCAAGTCAAGGTGAGATGAGTGACACTTGTATTCTCCTTCCCCCTTTCTCTCAACCTTCACCTTTGCTCACAGACATCCAAATCTGCTAATCTAATCATGACCGTTGATCTAGGCCAAATCATCTTATCCTCTCAAAATCTATAAAATCAGAAGTTTGAGTTGAGAAAGAGTTAGTCTTCAAGTGAGTTTTCAAGTTAATCATTTGTGAAAACTTATGCACCTGTGAGTTTTAATCTTGAAGCAATTTAGCATAATCATTTAGTATTGCATATCATAGTATCAGTTAACTACAAGATATCAGTTCATTCTTCATGTGTCATCTTGGAAGCTATTAGTGCTTGTCTGAGAGCACACCATCTGCAACTAGGAACAGTGGAGTTAGGACACAATGAGACTTAAATCATGAAGGTAAAAATAGTGTTTTTATTTTAATATCAATTTCATATAGTTTCATTGGTTGAGTTTGGATTTCCTGTAGCCCCTTATGGACTACATTATATCAGATGAGCAAACTGGATTTGTCCCTGGCCGCTCAATTCTTGATGGGGTCATTGTTGCTCAAGAAGCCATCCACACTCTTCAAAGCATGAAGAGACCAGGTATGATAATCAAGTTAGATATTTCAAAAGCTTATGATAATGTAGTTGGTGGTTCCTTTGCAAAATAATGTAGTCTTTTGGTTTTGACAAAAAATGGACCAACTAGGTCTATGAATGCATTTCTACACCCAAATTTTCAATTTTGATAAATGGAAAGCCAACGGGTTTCTTTTCTTCTTCAAGGGGCATCCGACAAGGAGATCCCATATCACCATTTCTCTATATTATAATGGCAGAAGCTTTAGGGAGGGCGATTAAATCAAGACAATCTAACAACCTTCTAGAGGGAGTGAAAGTAACCACAAATTATGTTGTCACACACCAACAATTTGCAGATGATAACCTTCTGTTGGGTGTAGAAGAAGTCAAGGAAGCAACTCAATTAAAAATTCTTTTGGAATCCTTTGGAAAGACCTCAAGACAAATTAGCAACAAAGAAAAATCAAAAGTTTTCTTTTTCTCCACTCTTATCCCCATATAGGATAAGATCCTAAGAATTTTCAACTGTAGAGTAGACACACTCCCATGCATACACTTGGGCATTCCAATTGATAGAGGACTGAGGAACACGAAGCTTTGGGATCCTCTAAAGCTAAAGATGGATCAAAATATAAACTCCTGGAAGGGGAAATGGATTTCATGGGCTGGCAGATTAGTTATGTTCCAAGTAGTGATTTTGGCTCTTCCCATTTACCTTTTATCCTTTTTGTCTTTAACTGCTAGTGCAAATTCTTCCATCATCAAGAAGATGAGAAACTTTTTTTGGCAAAACGCTGAAGAAAAGCAAAAAATCTCCCTAATTGCATGGGATAAAATCATCAAACCTAAATCAATGGGGGGTTTAGGAATTAAAGATCTTAAATTGCAGAACAAAGCCCTAGGAGCCAAACTAGTCATGAAGTTCATAAAAGATCCCAAAGAAACATGGGTTAGGATGATGGCAATATCTACCAGATGAGGACCCCCAAAACCCCCTTAGAGCTAATTCTCATCTGAAGGGTTCTAGAACTTGGAACTTCATTGTCTCTTTTAGAAATTTAATTTCAGACTCCCTGTCTTGGGATATTCATGATGGAACCTCTAGCCTTTTTTGGGAAGATTCATGGGGAGGATATCCTAGTATTGCAAATTCTCTTAACATTCCAACAATAGAGCACTAGCTTAAGCAACATTAGGGATCCTGAGTTAGTGATTATATGGTGTTGGAAAGGACCTCTAGCATGCAAGGATGGAGTTGGAAGTCTATAGAAGGATTGCCTATTCTAGTTGCCAAAATAAAACAACTTTTAGATCTTATAAGAGTAAGAAATATTAACCCTAGAAGTGGGAAAGATACTTTAATTTAGGCTTCCTTGAAAACAGGTCAATATAATACCAAAGATGGCTATAGAGTTCTAGCTAACTCTCGAAATCAAGAGGAACAAGACATTCCAGTTAGGCTCTTTTGGAGTAGTAAGATCATTCCAAAAGCAAGGATTTTTGCGTGGTTAGCTTTCAAAAAGAGAATTATTACGATAGAAAAATTTACTAAAATGGGCTATGAAGGGTCCTCTGGATGCATCATGTGTAAAGCCCATGTAGAGACAGTTGACCATCTTCTCTTCAATTGCCCCTTTGCCTCAAAATGTTGGCGATGGCTTTGTGCAAAATTGGGGTGGATATCAGCATTGTTTAATGACATAATTTCCCTTTTCCAATGATGGCCTCTCTCTCTGAAGGAAAGCAGTTTGAGGGTATGTGCAGGATCATGGTGTGCCAAAACAAGGCCTTAAGTGGCAATGAAATTTCAAAAAATCAGAGTTATGCAACTTGACATGAAAAATTGAATAAGTTATGAACATTATTTTTAAAATATGCAAGAAGGGAATCTATAGAAAATTGAATGTAGTTTCTAAGCTACTAGTTGTTTTTTGAAAACAAAAAAAATCCTATTTGATGAAAATTTCAAATTTCAATGCAGTGGTACAAAAATTTTAGGAAAAAGATAAGAAGTAGGTGTATGTCTGACCACCCTAATCACAATCAAATAATAATATTTTTTTATAAGATTTATAATATAAGTATTAGACTCATGTCCGGATGTGACACCTATTTTTTTATAATTTTTTATAAAGTAAATAATTATTTATGAATTTTTTACTACAGCTTTTCAGAAATTCAGAAACTCCTACGTCTGACCACCTTAACTTGGTCAAAACCTTATGAAATTCAATTTTTTTTAATTTTTCCCTATAGTAGACGAAGCATAGGATGTGACGCATGTTTCAGATTCAAAAAATGTTATGCGGTTTGAAAGTTGTGAGTATTTTTCAATCAGTCTATCAATCAGGACTTTTGTTAGAATTCAATTAGAAAATAAATAATAATTATTTATTAAAGTTTAAATAACACAAGCCTTATATTGTTGGAAATCTGAGAACGTCCTTACAAAACCCTTTTCGTTTTATCAATTTTGGCTATTAAAAAAATCGTCAGCCACCAGTGTAAAGTCTGGAAAATCAAGGAATACTGAAAAACACGTTTTTTCAGTTGACTTTCTAGGCTTCTCACTTCCAAGCCAAATCCCAAAGAAAACCCAAACCAAAATATAGAGAGAAAAAATTATGTTTTAAAATCGGATATGAATAAAATCGGATACCCGATTTTTGAAAAAATAAAAAAATATATTTTAGTAAATTGGGCATAACTTTTGCATTTTATATCGAAATTTTGATTTTTTACAGGCATTGGAAAGGTAATTAAGAGATATATGATATCGAACAGTATATTTTCAATAATTATAACTCTTTTAAATTCATCCTTCATTTTTAAAACATAAAAAACTCATGAATTTTTCATATGATTTCCCTATTGCATGAATTTTTGTAACAATCATCTCAAAATAAACTAAATAAGTAATTAATTAATAATAGAAAATTTATGAATTTTATTGAGTTCGATAAATTTTGATAAACCATGTTATCTATGTTTTTTCCTTTCTCCACCTCTCTCTCCTAAACCTATCACTCCACCTATTTGTTTCTTCCTCCCTCTCTTTTGTCCATATTTATACATCTCTCTCTAGACCTATATCTTTAATTATCAATGAATACCTCATTAAATCTCTCAAGCTCCACAAGGTGCTTATATTTATACCTCTTCATAATTTCCTCCTCTATGTCACTCTCTCTTTCCTAAGATCTAGACTACTCTCTTTGCATTTCCTTCTCATCTCTAGCAACATTGATGACCTATTTCTTATCGGAGAAGATCATCTCATTCTTAGATGCAAGGAGTTGACTTTAGAATTTGAGATGAAGGATTTAGAACTCATGAACTTCTTTCTAGGTTTGGAAGTATGGCAGAGGCCCAATGAGATTATCCTAAGTCAAGGAAAATACACCATTGATATCTTGAAGAGATTTGGAATGGTAGATTGCATCTCCTGAAAGGTGGGCTCTTGTTCCCCGCATGACGCTTCTGATTTTTGAGGAAAAGTCAGCATCGGCGGTCGTGAATGTGAGCGTTGGATGTTTGACCTTCTCGTGACTGAATCATCTTCCTATCCAAGGGAATTATAAAAAAAAGGAGAGGGGGAGAGAGGTGAGAAGGAGAGATTAATTGGGGGGAAGACAGAGTGTGAGAGAGAGCTATAGGTAATTAGGTGGAAGGCGAAGAGAGAGAGGGAGGGGGTGATTGGGGTGAAGAGAGAATGAGAGGGAGAGTTTGAGATTATTAGGGGGTAGGAGGAGAGGGGGAGAGGGGAAAGTATCAACAAAGAGAGAAGAGAGATGGGGACATAGGTGAAGAGAGACATGGAGAGTAATTAGGGGTTAGGTAGAGGGGGAGAGGCAAGTATCTATAAACCCATAGGAGGAGAGAGGTGATTGAGGGTAATTGAGGGAAAGAAATAATGTGAGAGAGAATATGGTGTCCTAAAGGGTCATATGGTGTCTCATGAACCTTTAGGACATCATATGACACCTTAGGACACCATATGATGTTGTTATAAGTCTTATGGTGTCCTAAGGGGTCATATGTTGTTCTATGAGCCTTTAGGACATCATATGGTGTCATTAGGGGTCGTATGGTGTGTTAAGGGGTCATATGGTATCCTATGACCCCTTAGGACACCATATGACCCCTTAGGTATTGTTAGGGGTCGTAATGTGTTCGAGCAGGTCATATGGTGTCGTTGGGGGTTGTATGGTGTGCTAAGGGGTCATATTGTGTCCTAAGGGGTCACAAGACATCGTATGACCCCTTAGACACTATATGATCCATTAGGTTTTGTTAGGGCTCACACTATGTCCTAAGAGGTCATATAGTGTCCCATGACCCTTTAGGATACCATATGACCCCTTAGGACATCATATGGTGTCATTATGGGTCTTATGGTGTCCTAAGGGGTCATATGGTGTTCTATAATCCCTTAGGAGACCATATGACCCCTTAGGACATTATATGACCCCTTAGGATACCATACGATACCTTGGGACACCATATGGTGTCGCAAGGAATCGTATGGTGTCCTAAGGGGTCATATGGTGTCCTATGAACCCTTAGGACACTATATGAGCCATTAGGTGTCATCAGGGGTCTTATTGTGTCCTAATGGGTCATATGGTGTCGTATGACCCCTTAGGACACTATATGCTTGGGAGACTATATGGTGCTATAGGTTGTATGGTGTCCTATGACACCTTAGGACACCATATGACCCCTTAGGATACCATTTGGTGTTGTTATGTGTCGTATGTTGTCCTATGACCCCTTAGGTGTCATTAGGGTTTATTTTATGTCCTAAGGGGTCGTATTGTGTCCTAAGGGTTCATACGGTGTCCTATGACCCCTTAGGACACTATATGACATCGTTAGGGGTCATATTATGTCCTAAGGGGTCATATTATGTCTTATGACCCCTTAGGACACCACATGGTGTCGTTATGGGTCGTATGGTGCTCTAAGGGGTCATATGGTGTTCTATGACCTCTTAGGACACCATTTTTATGTTGTTATGGGTCGTATGGTCTCCTAAGGGGTCGTATGGTGTCCTATGACCCCTTAGGACACCATATGGTTTCATTATGCATTGTATGGTTTCCTAAGGGATCATATGGTGCTCTATGACCCCTTAGGATACCATATGGTGTCATTAAGGGTCGTATGGTGTGCTAAGGGGTCATATGGTGTCATATGACCCTTTAGAACACCATATGACCCCTTAGGATACCATATGGTGTCATTAAGGGTCGTATGGTGTGCTAAGGGGTCATATGGTGTCATATGACCCTTTAGAACACCATATGACCCCTTAGGTATCGTTAGGCACCATTTTGTGTTGTTAGGGGTCATATGATGTCCTATGACCCCTTAGGACACAATATTACCCCTTAGGTGTTGTTAGGGGTCATATTGTGTCCTAACAGGTCATGTAGTGTCCTACGACCCCTTAGGACACAATATTACCCCTTAGGTGTTGTTAGGGGTCATATTGTGTCCTAACAGGTCATATAGTGTCCTACGACCCCTTAGGACACCATATGTTGTCGTTTGGGATTGTATGGTGTGCTAAGGGGTCATATTGTATCTTAAAGATTCCTAGGACATCATATAACCTCTCAGGACACCATATGACCCCTTAGATATCGTTAGGGGTCATATTGTGTCCTAAGGGGTCATATGGTGTCTCATGACACCATATGACCCCTTAGGAGACCATATCATGTCGTTATGGGTCTTCTTGTGTTCTAAGGGGTTATATGGTGTTCTAAGAAGTCATATGGTTTTATATGACCCCTTATGATACCATATGACCCCTTAGGACACCATATGGTGTCGTAAAGGGTCGTATGGTGTTCTAAGGGGTCATATGGTGTTCTATGGGGTCATATGGTTTTGTATGACCCCTTAGGACACTATATGACGTTGTTAGGGGTCATATTATGTCCTAAGGGGTCATATTGTGTCTTATGACCCCTTAGAACACCACATGGTGTTGTTATGGATCCTATGGTGTTCTAAGGGGTCATATGGTGTTCTATGACCCTCTAGGAGATTATATTATGTTGTTATGGGTTGTATGGTCTCCTAAGGGATCATATAGTGTCCTATGACCCCTTAGGACACCATATGACACCTTAGGACACTATATGGTGTCATTATGCATCGTATGGTGTCCTAAGGGGTCATATGGTGTTATATGACCCCTTAGGACACCATATGATCCCTTAGGATGTCATATGGTGTCGTTAGGGGTCGTATGGAGTGATAAGGGGCCATATGGTGTCCAATGACCCCTTAGGACACAATATGACCCCTTAGTAGACCATACAGTGTCCTTAGAGGTCATATGGTGTCCTATGACCCCTTAAGACAAAATATGACCCCTTAAGTGTTGTTAGGGGTCATATTGTGTCCTAACAGGTTATATGGTGTCCTACAACCCCTTAGACACCATATGGTGTCGTTAGGGGTTGTATGGTGTGCTAAGGGGTCATATTGTGTTCTAAAGGTTCCTAGGACATCATATAATCCCTTAGGACACCATATGACCCCTTAGGTATCGCTAGGGGTCATATTGTGTCCTAAGGAGTCATATGGTGTCTCATGACACCATATGATCCCTTAGGACACCATATCGTGTGGTTATGGGTCTTCTTGCATTCTAACGGGGTCATATAGTGTTATATGACCTGTTAGGATACCATATGATCCTTAGGAAACCATATGGTGTCGTAAAGGGTGGTATGGTGTCGCAAGGGGTTGTATGGTGTCCTAAGGGGTCATATGGTGTCCTATGACCCCTTAGGACACTATATGACGTTGTTAGGGGTAATATTATGTCCTAAGGGGTAATATTGTGTCTTATGACCCCTTAAGACACCACATGGTGTCGTTATGGGTCATATGGTGTTCTAAGGGGTCATATGGTGTTCTATGACCCTCTAAGACACCATATTATGTTGTTATGGGTTGTATAGTCCTCTAAGGGTTCATATGATGTCCTATGACCCCTTAGGACACCATATAGTGTCATTATGCATCATATGGTGTCCTAAGGGGTCATATGGTGTTCTATGACCCCTTAGGACACCATATGACTCCGTAGGACACCATATGGTGTCATTAGGGGTCATATGGTGTTCTAAGGGGTCAAATGGTGTCCTATGACCCCTTAGAACACCATATGACCCCTTAGGTATCGTTAGGTGTTATTTTGTGTCGTTAGGGGTCATATGGTGTCCTATGACCCCTTAGGACACAATATGGACCCTTAAGATACCATATAGTGTCGTTAAGGGTCATATGGTGTCATATGACCCCTTAGGTGTTGTTAGGGGTCATTTTGTGTCCTAATGGGTCATATGGTGTCCTACGACCCCTTAGGACACCATATGGTGTCGTTAGGGGTTGTATGGTATGCTAAGGGGTCATATTGTGTCCTAAAGCTTCCTAGGACATCATATAACCCCTTAGGACACCATATGACCCCTTAGGTATCGTTAGGGGTCATATTGTGTCCTAAGGGGTCATATGGTGCCTCCTGACACCATATGACCCCTTAGGACACCATAGCATGTCATTATGGGTCTTCTTGTGTTATAAGGGGTCATATGGTGTTATATGACCCCTTAGGACACCTTATGGTGTCGTAAGGGGTCGTATGGTGTTCTAAGGGGTCATATGGTGATCTATGATCCCTTAGGACACTATATGACCCCTTAGGTGTCATCATGGGTCATATTGTGTCCAAATGGTTCATATGGCATTCTATGACCCCTTAGGACACCATATGACTCCTTGTGACACTATATGGTGTTATGGGTCATATGGTGTCCTAAGGGGTCATATGGTGTCCTATGACCCCTTAGGACACTATATGTCGTTGTTAGGGGTAATATTATGTCCTAAGGGGTAATATTGTGTCTTATGACCCCTTAAGACACCACATGGTGTCCTTATGGGTCGTATGGTGTTCTAAGGGGTCATATGGTGTTCTATGACCCTCTAAGACACCATATTATGTTCTTATGGGTTGTATGGTCCTCTAAGGGGTCATATGTTGTCCTATGACCCCTTAGGACACCATATAGTGTCATTATGCATAGTATGGTGTCCTAAGGGGTCATATGGTGTTCTATGACCCCTTAGGACACCATATGACTCTTTAGGACACCATATGGTGTCATTAGGGGTCATATGGTGTGCTAAGGGTTCAAATGGTGTCCTATGACCCCTTAGAACACCATATGACCCCTTAGGTATCGTTAGGTGTCATTTTGCGTTGTTAGGGGTCATATGGTGTCCTATGACCCCTTAGGACACAATATGACCCCTTAAGACACCATATAGTGTCGTTAGGGGTCATATGGTGTCCTATGACCCCTTAGGTGTTGTTATGGGTCATATTGTGTCCTAACGGGTCATATGGTGTCCTACAACCCCTTAGGACACCATATGGTGTTGTTAGGGGTTGTATGGTGTGCTAAGGGGTCATATTGTGTCCTAAAGGTTCCTAGGACATCATATAACCCCTTAGAACACCATATGACCCCTTAGGTATCATTAGGGGTCATATTGTGTTCTAAGGGGTCATATGGTGTCTCCTGACACCATATGACCCCTTAGGAGACCATATCATGTTGTTATCGGTCTTCTTGTGTTATAAGGGGTCATATGGTGTTATATGACCCCTTAGGATACAATATGACCCCTTAGGACACCATATGGTGTCGTAAGGTGTCGTATGGTGTTATAAGGGGTAATATGGTGTCCTATGACCCCTTAGGACACTATATGACCCCTTAGGTGTCGTCATGGGTCATATTGTATCCTAATGGGTCATATGGTGTTCTATGACCCCTTAAGACACCATATGACCCCTTGGGACACTATATGGTGTTATGGGTCGTATGGTGTCCTAAGGGGTCGTGTGGTGTCCTATGACCCCTTAAGACACCATATGACCCTTTAGGATGCTACATTATGTCATTAGGGGTCCTAAGGTGTCATAAGGGGTCACTTGGTGTCTTAGGACCCCTTAGGATGCCATATGGTGTCATTAAGGGCTTATTGTGTCTTAAGGGGTCATATGGTGTTTTATGACCCCTTAGGACACCATATGACACCTTAGGAGACAATATGGTGTCGTTAGGGGTCATATTGTGTCCTAAGGGGTCATATGATGTTCTATGACCCCTTAGGACACGATATAGGATACCATATATACTATTTCAAATAAGGAAAGATATAAGGGTGAAGAGAGATGAAGAACAAAAGAGAGGGAAAAGAACTAAAGGACAAGGACATAAATAGAGATATAGATATTAAGGAGTATGAAGTGAGAGGGAGAAAAACTAAAGGACGAGGATGGATAGAAAGAGGTAGACATATCTAGATATTTAAAAGGAGAGAAGACGATAGAAATAAAAAAATGAAGATAAAGGGAGAGGGAGATGAATAGATATAGAGAAAGAGAGAGGTGAAGACAAAGATAAATATATGAAGAGATGGAGAAAAAAGGATAGAGAGGCGTAAAGAGAGAGATAAAAAAAGGAAGAGATAGAGAGATAGAAAGGAAGAGAAATATTGATAGAGAGAGAGATATAGATAGTGCAAGAGAGTGAGAAAGAGAGATAGAGATTATAGATAGGGATAGATAGAGAGGGAGAGAGAGAAAGAGGAAGATATAGAGATATATAAAGGCACTATAGAGAAGGATGTGGGGAGAGAGACAAAGATATATAAAGATGGAGCAAACAAAGAGATATAGGTAGAGAAAGGGAAAGATAGTTCAAGAGGGTGATAGAGGAAGAGATAGAGAAGTAGATTAATCATGTATAGAGGAAGATATATAAAGATAGAGGAACATATAAAAAGAGAGATTGATAGGGACAAAGATGGAGATGTGAAGATGGATATAGAGATAGATATGGATAGAAAGTGATAGAGAGAGTAAGACAAATGGAGGGAGAGATGGAGTGAATAAGTGAGATTTAGAGATAATGAGATATACATATACATGAAGACATATCTATAGGGATATAGAGATAGAGGGGACAAGATAGGGAGAGAAAGGAGGTATAAAGACAAGTAATATATAAGTATAGGTAGGATAAGGTAGAGGAGGGAGATAAATAGAGAGAAGAGAGATTATTAGAGAGAAATATAGAAATAAGGAGTGACAATGATGGAGTGGGAGAGGGAGAGATAGGAATAGAAAGATGGAGATATATGCAGAGATGCATGTAACTTCAGAATTTTTTTATCTAGATGGGATGAGAAAATAAGTGACATAAGTTGAGAAGAAAAAGATAGAAAAAATATATTTTATAAGTATAGATATACAAGTGATAGATAAAGCAGGTGATAGGAAAAAATGAGACTTTGTATGCAAAATTTATGAGTATTTAAAGTTTTAAAATTGAAGGACTAACTTCAATATAATTAATTTTTGTTCTATAATATCATCAAACTACCTCATCCATTTGATAGGTCTCTGAATTACCTTTCCAATGCCTGTAAAAAAATCAAAATTTTGATAAGAAACGCAAAAGTTATGCCCATTTTACTAAACTATGTTTTTTATGTTGAGAAAAGTGGATATCCGATTTGAAAAAGTATGATATCACAATAGTGACATCAAAAATCGGATATCCGATATATTATCGGATATTCGATATTAACGGATATCCAATTTGGTTTGGTATTACCAAACCAAATTCAAATTTTGGCCGACCCCAAAAAAAAGTCAAAGCGGATTTTGGCGTGTTTGGAAAGGTTTATAACGTTTTGTTTTTTCCATTGCCACTTTTTGGCCCCCCATGATCTTGCACATACCCTTGAGCCAAACTCTGGAAATTTCTCCATCCTGCCTTGTTTGGGAAATTTGGAAAGAAAGGAATCGAAGACTCTTTGATAATAAAGCCTAGAGATTTGAATCAATTTTAAGCTCAATTGAAACCTCAATTGTTGAGATAGTAAACTGCAAACTAGCTTTCTCAACAAACTTGTCCAAAATTTTCTCCTCTTGGGATGAAAGTATAAGAAATAACTAGCAAGGAATCAAGATTCCTCCTTCTTTTGGGCAAAAACCTAAGGCTCGAAAGGAAGCTATTTGGACTCCTCCTAAGCACAGATGGTTAAAACTAAATTTTGATGGAGCCTCCAAAGGTAACCTAGGCCCTTCAGGCATAGGATATGTGATTAGAGACCACTCAGGGTCAATCATTGGAAAAATGACCAAGCCAATGCCACCAAACACCAATAATATAGCAAAATTTAAAGCTTTAATGTTAGGCCTACTGGATTTCATCAATCATGGGTTAAGAAACATCATAGTAGAGGGAGATTCAAAGATAGCAATCAATGCAATCAAATTGCAGAAAACCCCAAAGTGGCAGCTACAGCCAATTCTGGATAGCATAACTGATAATCTGGCAAATCTAAAGCAGTATGAGGTTAAACATATTTACAGAGAAGTGAATATAGAGGCAGATGCTCTCTCAGAATCTGTAGCAGAAGGCATTTCTATTCACTGGTGGAAGCAGGGAGGCAATCATCAAGGCTAACCTACAAACGTTTTATTTTTAAATTTTGTAGCAATGGTTTCCTCTGTTTTGATGAGAGCATGGCAGGAATTCTCAAAATCAACCTAATTTGCCCAACAAAGCCTTTCCTTTTCATTTTTTCAAACTTAATCTTTGGCGTTAAAGTCTGGTGGAACGACTACTTCTTTGAATTCAAACTTTTCGGCCAACTCTAAGAGATAAAACGGAAATGCCATCGGTGATGTCACTTACTCTTGGTCTTGTCAAAATAGAATTCTCCCACTCGCCTCCCGAAAAGCAAGCCTGTGGTCCACCATCATTCTTAGTATGAGGCATGCGTTGTCCATGGGATAGAGATAAACTATTTAGCTGAGAGATTTGGCATGATTAGAGACAGATATCCTTCGCCGCCTTTGCAAGCGAATTCATTGCAAGACATTTCTCATAAATGCATGTTGAAGAAAGTGTCATCAAGCCTTTGCTAAGCTTTCTTTGCAAGTTATTAACTATTCTATCTCTGGGAGCGCATTCAAAACAAGTTAAGCTACTTCAGACCCTCGACAATCATCAAGATGACACAAAATCTAGAAGCCATGTCTAGTGAGGAGCCGCTTGGGTTCATTATGAGCGTCTATCCAAGGCCAACTTCATGCTTTGGTGCAAACACTCCCATCTCCCTTTCGGCTTCCACCCACCAAGTTTCATTTAGGAAAATCACGGATTTAAGACTAAAGAGGCTATAGCTGTATCCAGAGCCAACGGTTATCCTGGTTGTAAAGCTTATCCTAGGAAGTGGACATATTAGCAGGGATGAATAGCCCCATGACAACACAAGTATTTCATCTAGGTTTGTCACCTCCCTCATGGACTTAAAGCTAGACAAGCAAGCAGTTTGGACCCTCACCAAGAGGCTATTCCCAAATGACATTCTGCTAAATTTGCAAGAGATCCTTAATAAGGCGCGTCATGATTCAGGGGCTCCTCAGCCAAACGAGAGAATTATCTTCAACGTTCCCAACGAGCTTATCAAATTTTATCCTTTTCTGCTTGATCTTACTGGCAAGGACCTTGACAAGTACAGATCATTCGCACATATGGGTCTTAGATTCCTCAAATGGCGCTTTCTCGGAGAGAATTCGGAAGATTTGGGTAGGGAGGAAGAGCTCCTTGAATTTGCTAGGCTTAATGGAGTCTTGCCCCCCAAAAAAGAAGAGGAGGAACCCCATGCATAACAGGGCAGGAGAGGTGGTGGCAGAGATTCAGGTCGCAATTTTGGTCGAGGTCGAGGGCGTCCTCCAAGCAAAGGCTATGAAAGAGGCAGAGCCCCAAAGCCTCCTGCAGAGCCAGATGAAGACCCTTAATCAGATAGGTTTTCCATGTTGGGAGTTTTCCTTTGAGACGTTGCAAAGCCTTTAGTTGGCTGCTTGGTTTTTTAGTTTTTTAAGAAAAAATTAAGAAAATTTCTCTGTTAAAGTTAAACTTTCATATACTCTGATAAGATTTTGATTATTGTAGCGCTAAACTTTGAAGGTTTTTTTGAAAAGCTGAAGAAGTTTCATAAGGTTTAATGTTTTTAAGATAAAATTATTTTCATTCTGAGCTCAAAAATTTTTGTGGGTATTGGAGTTAGTTTCCCTCTCTGTGATTTGGTTTCAAAATGTTTGTCTTAGGCCCTACTCAGAGATTTGGTTTCAAAATGTTTGTCTTAGGCCCTCTGAACTTTTTAGAAACCTAAACTTTTATGCTGCAATCTTTTTTATCAATTAATATATAAATATGACTCTGCCTTTATCAATAAAAAAAATCGATCACCCACTCCAAATATTTTGATCAAACGCAGTGATCAAAATAGGCACAATTCACTGTCAAAATCACCGTCTCAGATAAAAATCAATGTCAAACTACTGTCAGGTGATAATGTAATTCATTATTTGCAGAAGTCGCCTTGCTGCTGGAAACGTATTGGCCAAGTATTTGTATCTATCCGAAGGTTGTTGGCCATGGTGAGGGATGAATTCGTTGCTCCATGGAAGCCAATTCAGATGTTAAATCGGTGTCCACCTGTGACAAAATTCGAACACCACCACCACCTTCAACCTCAGTGGAAATGATTGTAAATTGGATCGCCGCACTCGATCTTTGAATCGCCTTCTTCGAATGTGAATCGCTGATAACGAACAAAATCGATGCACCTTGTGAAGATCGTCTTGAATCCGATCTTGGTATTGGATCGAATTGTCTTAGCCAAGGGTTAAGATTATGCCCAAATGTATCTCTGCAAGCCTGTGCAATAGCCCGAATTGACAATTAGTCAAGTATCGTTGTTTGTGATATATATATATTGATTGCACTGCTTCAGATTTAGAAGTCGCAGCGGTTGGAATAAGGGGATATTATTTGGAATCGATCAAATATGATGATTGATTCCATGCTTATAACCATGTAAATGGGTCGATAACCCATCACAAATCAAGTGGTCTTCATTAAATGAATCGCCTTTGGTGATTGCAATCGATTCATGTCGATTTGGGAAATAAGAGTGCCTTATTCCATTGGATGGTTGTCGTATTGCAATCAATCTCCATTTTTATTAAATGCATTCGTCCAAGTCATCGATGTGGCATTGAGGTTTATACCCTCGCTCATCTAATGGCGATCACCAATTCGTTTGCGTGGTGGCCTCCTTTCCAAATGTGTTACCTTGTTTATCGCGGCCCTCATTTAATGTGTTTGGGCTAAATAATTGCCCTCGTCGCAATCTAAAAAGGATCTCGAACTTCACATTTCACCCCCAAACGGGCTCCTTAATTGCCCTAGCTGATTATTTCCCTGCTCCTTTAAATATACAAATGGGACTCAGCGACTTTTATTCAATACGCATTCACAAGTGGGCCATATCGAACTCTTCCTCCCCGGGTCTACAATTTCTCACTAAGGGATGAGTGTCCTTCATTAGATGCCGCCAGAGTATTTTGCTTCGAATTTTGTCACGAAGGCGACTATGCATCGTTGAATGCTTTCCTTTGCGTTCATTGAACAGCCAAATGCCTTGTCTCAAATTCCGCCACATTTATTGAATTCCTTAGAATCAGTCCTCATGGGTGAGGGTGCGTTGAATCTCACTTTCGAACTCAAGTTGGCCGCCTTGGGTCTTGTGAGTTCCATCGAACTTGAATACCAAATGCGTCTCATTAAATGTCCCTTCATCGACCTCTTGAATCGTCATGTTGAACGTGATGTGAAGGGTACGTCGTGCAATGCAAGTGTGGGTATAGCGATTGTAAAGTGCTTGCAAGGCATTATTGTTTTTCTTCATTGCAGTGATTTCACGACTTGCATCGCGTAATGTCTCTTCGAGTGACGCCCAAACCTTATACATCTTTGCATTCCTCGTTTGCTGCAGGACTTCTTCGCTGACTGATCGATGTCACAAGGCGTTACGAGCACGAGTAAGGCATGACGAGCACAATGCTACTGCGTAGGCGCAAAGGCTTCGTACGACGTATGTAAAATTCAATGATAAATGCGAGAGCAACGCGTGACGAGCGCGTGACAGCGATGCATGCAAGCAATGCGCCACAGCAACGTGAAATTGAAGTGCAACGGCAACGTAATATCGCTGCGCGATGGCAATGCAATATCGTTGGGCGACGATAATGCGACATCATTGCGCTACAGCAATGCGAAACATATGTAAAAGCAAAGTGCAATGTATGTGAAAGCAAAGCGCAACGTTTGTCAAAAATTTTAATTTTTTAATTTTTTTGGATTTTTCAATTTTTTATTTTTTTTGTATTTTTAGAATTTTAATTTTTTTTTAATTTTTTAATTTTTTTTTTTTTATTTTTTATTTTTTAATTTTTTTGTATTTTTTAATTTTGACTCGACTTTAAATTAAGACACCCTATTCTATGATTAGGCTTAAAATGTGGGGGTCACCATTTGCAATGGGGTGATGTGTGATTACATCACAACACTAACTAACATAAAATCTCATTTACAGCTCTACTAAAAATAGATCAACTCTATACACATAAGATCTTTCTTCTACTACAGACTTGAATATTTTATTCAAGTCAGTTGTCTTGGAGATTTGCAACTCTGGAGATTTTATTCTCTGTCTTGAATATGATCTCATATTTGTCACCTGTAGTAAATGATTCAAACTTTCTTTTAATCATTCTATGTACTAAGTTGCTATTTTTAGCAAGCTTGATCTGTCCACCACATTTGATCCTACCTTTGTCAATCATCTCGAGCCCATCAACCAACTGCAACAGGTTCTCCATTAATGAGATCACCATCCTCTGTCGACCTACCCTGAAAGAATCGACAACAATCTTCATCGTTACCGACTTCTACATATCTAATTTGTTCTGTCCACCAAGGAGCCACATGTCTTCATATTCTTCGTTCAGGTCACTTGGTCATGACAGGTCAAATTCCATGTGGACAATCGGGTTGCACAGATCAGTTGAATTCCATGTTGTGACTAACCTTCGTGTTATACACTCTGCAAACATGTTGCATGCATCAGGTTGACTCATTCCGATACAATTCCTCAAAGTTCTATCGGCATAGATTTAACTGTCGGGCTAACATCTCGCATCTACTCCACCTTCACAACTTATCTCGATGATTGTGTGATTCCTTTGGTCCCTTTCGCCGGCATGAGTTACTCCAATGAAAACCTCGCTTTTGATTTCACTTATTGCCATAAGCTATCCCAAACGAAGAACCTCCAAGCCAAACGACCACATATCAGAATTACCATAACTGTTGGCATAGGAAAAACATGCTAGAACGACAATATAAGTCATTCCAATGATATATTGTCAACCTCTCTTTATCGGCATAGGTATTCTGAAACTCAAACTCCATAGTGACAAATTTCATCGGCATAGGTTACCCGAAAATGCAAACTCATCGAAAAAGCCAGCACTATCGGATTAACATTTGGACACTAACCCGTCAATACAAACTTATTTTGATGACGGGTTAGTGCAGGATCAAGGGGGGCCAAAAAGTGGCGATGTGAAAAAAATAGCCTTCCTCACTCGCCTAAAAACGTGAAAATCTGTGTTGACTTTTTGTTTGCCCTGGGTGTCAGTACACCTTGGCCTAGTAATTACCTATGCAAATTGGATATCGGATAAAATCGGATATCTGATTTTTATTTGCAATTTTAATTTAAAATATATATTATATGTTACGTATTATATAATACGTATTGTATTATATATAATATAATACAATATTATATAATATATAATATAATTTAATATTATATTATATTATATAATATTATATTATATTATATAATATTATATTATATTATATATTATATATTATATATTATATAATATTGTATTATATTATATTATATTATAATATTATAATATAATATAATATATAATATAATATAATATAATATAAAATATAATATAATATTATGTTATATTATATTATAATATATATAATATAATACAACACGTATTATATAATATATTATTATATTATATATGTTATTTAAAAATAATTTAAGTGTTGAAATCGGATATCCGATTTTTTGAGACTTTTATATTTAGACAACGACAATCTCGTGAGTCATTTTTAACTCACGGGTCGCGCAAATTTGTCAAAATCCGATATCCGCTCCATCTGATATTCGGTTTTTTGACAAAAAATTGCTAAAAAATTGATTTAGAGGTAAGAATTTTGTCGTTTTGAATCATTTTCATTCATTTTTTGTATTTTTTGTGAATGTTTATTTGATTTTTCATTGAAAATATGGTTTTTTTTCATGAAAACTAAGTTTTTTTAAAATCAAATACCTAATTGTTTAAATTTGTTAACTAAATTTAATTGTTTACATTCAATTAGGTTAAAAATGGGAGATAACAATGAAAACACTGACCAACCACAACTGCAACAACCAAACCCTCATTTGCCAAACCCCCCCTCAATTAAAGATTTGATTGCACAAAATTTGAATGAATTGAGGGGGATTGCAGAAGTATATCATAGGATCCCTCGTCTAAACCCATTGTTTGATCCTCTCACGTCGATCGTAAAAAGTATGGAAACCATGACTGAGGAGCACGATGCCGCCCTTTTGTGACGAGATTCTATGAAGGAAAAATATGCAAATGGCTTGTCGTATAAGGATATCAAGGATCTTGAGATATCCAAAGCCAAAATCGCCTCATTGTTTGTCAATCCCTGTATTGGTCAGCCTGTAGATCCCAAAAAAAAAAAACTTTCTATCAAATGGTGCACAAATGATGGGATTGTAAAAAACTTTTGGGATCGTTGGTGGATGGTTTTCGACAAACCACCCAACAACAATCTTGATATCCCCTTCTATTTCATAAAAAAATTGTATGCTGAGTTTGTTTTATAGAAACATGTGAACTACTTTGACATCCAACCTTTCCAGGGTGTAGGTTTAGGTATGCCCCAAAATAGACCTGGGGCAGTCAGAGTAGTCCAGGGCCCATATGTCCCCCCCTCCTCCTGTTGATCCCCCACCTGCAGTTCAGCATCCTGATATCATTTGTGAGGTGGCTTCACGGACCATATCGACTATTCACTCTTTGAGTAGCCTTTTGGTTTCTCAGGCTGCGTCAATAGCTCAGCCTACTTTTCATGGTAGCGGTGCATCGGGTGGTGCTGACACGTCATCCTCGGCTCCACACATATGTGTGCCACATAGTTGTGTCATGTGTGGGCACGTATGCTTGGGTCCAGTTGGACAGCCCGTTGATCCTGCTGTGGACAGTGCAGATTATGAGGTGCATGAGATGCATGATGCACCAGAGGTTATTACATAGACTGGAGGATACCCTAGGGAGTCCTCACATGCTAGAGGCGAGGAGGCACCGTCATCATACATTTATGATGTATTGGTAAGATTTGTGTTTTCACAGTTCATGTTATATTTTAATTAAATATTTATAAATTAGATAATATTAAGTACTAATTTTTATTTACATGGTCTATTTAACAGTTGATGACCGAGGATGAGTTGAGACAGATTCAAGAGGGCACCTTGTCGGCCATTTCATTTGGCCTCGATAGCTTGACGGTACATATATTATTGCACCTAGTCGTTTGTATTTTATTGTACATACATGCTCATCATTTATATTTGTATTAATTAGATTATGTAGTAACTTGCATGTATATCTTATTTTACTCTTGTAGGGCACAAGTAGCACGAGTGCGGTGCAGTGTGATCTAGGATCTGGTAGTGCAATTGGAGACAAGGGAAAGGTAATTGAATGCAAATATGATTGAATGAATAGTTTAAATAACTTATAGTGATTATACATGTCTAGACATAGATTGATAGTTTCATATACGTGTTGTGTATATATACAGAGAATCCTTGGCTTCACATCCTTGATGACTACACCCAGTATACTTGAAGAAAAAGAAGAGATGCCTCGAGTAGATGTGTGTTTATTTTATTTTTTGATTAGTAGATATAATTTGTTATTATCAGTGACAATTATATGCTAACTTTTATCAATGTCATGTTTCTAAACATATGTAGGTTGTTTATGAAAATATTCAAAACATACATCAAGAATCTTGCAAAGCTGAAGAGAAAACATGGAGATGAGGTAAACATGAATAGTTCATTTTTATGTTAACTTTTCGAATGCGAATTATATAATATAACCGATGCTCTCATAAATGAACAAAGTTAGCCAATGACAAACAATACACAAAAACCAAAAGATCATCAGTGTTAGTCAATCAAAAACTAATCTAAAAAGGCATACCAAGAGAGATACTAAAAACATGCAAACATATTTAACTATCAAAGCAAACATGATGAGGCATCTCCAAATACCTCCTAACATGCTCTTAGTTCCTTTCTCCCTTGTTCCTCTCCTCTCCAAGTTCCAAAATAGTGTAGCTCTCAGCAGCTTTTTGCACTATGGATGTTTATGGAGGATTGAGATTGTATTATAGCTCTAAATGTGAAATGAAAAGCTAATACTATGCTTATTGATGCTAAAATGATATATTTTAACCAAAATAACAAGATATTAGATTGCCTATGCTAAAATGCTCTCTTAAAATGCCTATAACTTAAATGCATACAAGTTTTCAGGATCTGGAGTATGAAGAAATGGGCTCTATTTATAGGAAAAATGGAGCAATGGATGGTTGAGATTGAGTAATCTCAACAAGGGTCAGGATTGAATGATTTCAAATCCATGTGAGGGCTTTCAACCCAATCCCAAGATGACAAGTGTCAATGTTAGATAAGTTTAGAGGGGAGGGAATAAGCATTAAATGCTTGATATGACCTTGAGAGTTAAAGTCAAGGTTGGTTGAATGAATAAACTCTTTATTCAAAGAATAAATTTTTTATTCAATGGATAAATTCTTGTGCAAATGTGAAATGGATGAATATGGTCAAAACAATAAATGTTTGGGGGGGACAAGTTTGAAATAACCATAAATGGTTATGTAAGAGCCATAAATGGTCTTGGAAGACTTTGGAGGTTAATTTGTTGAACACACAAAGCATTAAATGTTTTTCAAAGACTTTGGAGTCTTTGAGAAGTGACTCCATTTTGCTTAGGAATGTGACAATAATTAGGGGATGGATTAGGCTAATTAGAAAGGGGTTATTAGATTTTGCAAGTGGATTTGGTGGGTGAGGGAAAATAAGATTTTATTAAAATAAAAATTCATTTATTTCAATAAATGTGTGCAAGTTGCATTTGTAGGAAAATACAAGTGGGGGGGGATAAATGATTTAAATAAATGTTTGATTTAATTTATTTAAAAAAGAAAAAAGGGGGATTTAATTAAATAAATAGATTTTATTTATTTAATTGATTGAAATTTGATTTAATGAATTAATTAAAATAAATTGAATAATTTATTTAATTAATAGAAGAAGGTTTGGGGATGAATTAATTAAATATTTATTTGATTAACTGATAGCTAGTGGATTTTTAATCAAATAAATACAAAATATTTATTTAATTAAAATGGACAGATTTGTGTGACTATAATAACTAATATTAATTGTGGTTTGTTTTTTTTGTGCAGGATCCTTCAGAGCCGAGCAGTGCGGCGAAGAGGATCAATTTTGATGATCCATCAACAGCTTAGGATGTTATAGATAGTTTTGGGATGCTTACGTGTCTAGTTGGCATGTATATTTTGTATATGGACATACATTCACGTATTTAGACATACATTTTGTTTCAGTTGGTGTTTATGCCATATTTGTGTATGGATATACATTTGTAATCATTCGATATTTTTATATATACAGAAGTTGATATTCGATCATATAAATTGTTGCTCATCTGTGTGTGGTGTTATCATGGAAATCTTTAATCTTCATTCCAATAATTAACAATGGTTAATAATGGCTATTTAATGAACAATACAATTCATTTCATTTCATCGTAAGTGTTGTTTTTATGATGAACAATACAATATAATTTATTTAATGAACAATACAATTCATTTAATCAACAATACAATAAAATTCATTCAATGAACAATACAATTCATAAACAATACAATTCATTTAATGAACAATACCCTACGCATGATCCTATTTTGCCCCCCCACTTGATCGAACGTTCGAGGTCATACCTTACCGGCGTCGTCCCTTGAGCGCCCTAAGTGCTCAAAATTGTCAAACTTTGACGAGCCCTAACTCAGAATCTGTGGCACCTGTGAACGATCCATTTGAACCTACGGGGCCACGAGAGGGGTCCCTCCAAATGCCTATCTCGATTTTTCAAGTTTCCCTACGGTTTTATTAGGGCAGAAATTTTTCGGTTGGCGAACAATCATCAATCTCACTCAATGGAATGTTGTCGCGTGGCCAATTTCTCGTTCAGCTCATCGCGATGACAAACCGTCAGCTCCGACATGTCCAGTTAGGCATAATTACCCTACGCATGCTCCTTTTTTGCCCCCCCACTCGATTGAACGCTCGGGGTCATACCCTACCGGTGTCGTCCCTTGAGCGCCCTAAGTGCTCAAAATTGTCAAACTTTGACGGGCCCTAACTCGGAATTTGTGGCACCTGTGAACGATCCGTTTGAACCTACGGGGCCACCAGAGGGGTCCCTACAAAAGCCTATCTTGGTATTTGAATTTTCCCTACGATTTTATTAGGGCAGCAATTTTTCAGTTGGCAAAAAATTCGTCAGTCTCACTCAATGGAATGTTGTCGCCTAGTTGATTTCTCATTCATCTCGTCGCGATGATGAACCATCGGCTCTGACATGTCCAATTAGGCATAATTACCCTATGCATGCTCCTGTTTTGCCCCCCCACTCGATCGAACGCTCGAGGTCATACCCTAATGACGTCGTCCCTTGAGCACCTTAAGTGCTCAAAATTGTCAAACTTTGACGGGCCTTAACTCGAAATCTGTGGCACCTGCGAATGATCCGTTTGAACCTACGGAGCTATGAGAGGGGTCCCTACAAAAGCCTATCTTGGTATTTCAAGTTGCTCTACAGTTTTATTAGGGCAACAATTTTTCGGTTGGCAAAAAAATTGTCAGTCTCACTCAATGGAATGTTGTCGTCTGGTCGATTTCTCGTTCAACTCGTCGCGATGACAAACCGTCGGCTCCGACATGTCCAGTTAGGCATAATTACCCTATGCATGCTCCTGCTTTGCCCCCCCCCCCCACTCGATCCGATGCTCGGGGTCATACCCTACACATGTGACATCCATGAAGGGATATGAAGGGATATTTTGTAAACAATCAGAAACCTTTAATGATAATTAAGTTGAAGCCTTGAGATTTATGCAATATGGTTCAAGTCCAAAACTGTACCCTGAGAGCATTTTGATTTTACTTATGTCTTGTGTATTATAATAAAGACCAATTTGCCAATGTGACATCTTCATATGAGAGAAAAGCTTCATTTTATCTCAATACAGTTGTACCTGTTTCATTATTAGAAAAAATAAATATACAAAGATCTGTTATCAGTATCCTCTAGATTATGGATTTGAATTGATGTTCTCAATTAGTTATTATCTGTTCAACTTTTCTTCATAAGGCACAACCATCTGGTGGTTATCATATGAGGACAACCATCCATGACTTTCAAAGTAATTGATATTTGTTCCTACACCTCACACTCACAAGATTAATAATAAAATGACATTTATGATTCATCAAATGCTGACAAAGTCTAATCAAAGTTCAACTTCAAGATGTATACAACATATCATATTCAACTTCAAGATGCATACAACTTACCATATTCAAGCTCATGCCAACCACCACTTGGATATTGTTATATGTCGATTAAAGTACAATATATGTAATAAAACCATATAGTCTTACAAAAAAGCCATCATAGACCATCTATGTCGATTAAAGTACAATTCATTTGTAACAGGGGCACACTCACAATCTGAAGTTGCAAAGCCCTGTGGGAAGCATCAAATTAGAAATTTATTAATCTGACTCATACTACTATCAAAAGCATCAAAGATGCTACTGCTATAGAACACCATGCTCCATTGTGGATAGAATATTAGGTGCATCTAATGTCAGCATCTGAAAATGAAACAATGTTATTCAATTGCCAAAATCTAACTGACTTTATTTTATAAACCATTAATGAATAAAAATAGACAAGGTTACCTGAGTGAAAGTTCGATGACCACTTTGACTAGTAGGTGTTGATGTTGAAGGCCCAACATTAACCTATTTACCTGACTATCAATGTCAAATGTTTGATTCAATAGATCATTTGTCATGACAATTTGATCCACTGCAGATGTGTCCTGGCCACATGCATTTGAATTATCTTCATGATAATAAATACAACAAGACCCACAATTTAATCTCATTAATGCACAAAGGAATATGTACCATCACCAAGAGAGGGTCTCGTCAACAACGAATGATCTAGCATGAACCTGTATTTTTAAGAATTGTTAGTCTACACATAAAATGCATGGATGAACATAACGGATTTATGATAATCACTTCAACTGAAATGCATGATAATAAATGAAAAGGTGGGATCATATACCATAAAAATACGTCCCTTCGAATTATATCTGTAGCATAGGAAATCAGAAATCATTAAAGCAATATAAACATTAATCATTAGCTCAATCACGAAAGCTCAAATGCAATGATCAATCCTAAACACACTCAATAAAGACATGAAAATGAAACATTCAAAACTAAAGACTATGCAAACCAAATGTAGATCTAAATGCTTCCTTCATGCGGCTCCATTGTCCTTCTTTCTTCTCCAAATAGCTTTGTTGTGGATCTCACCTACTAGTGCATGATCATGATATGAAAGCAAGTAGACAAGATGATTGCTCAAGAGTACTCGAAGCGTGATTGATTCGACAAAGTAATTCAAAACAAGCGATTATTAGATTGAGATTGAAGAAATTCATCTAATTTATAGACAAATTGGAGAAATGATCAAATTAGTATGACAGTGATTCGAATAGAAATTCAAATCAAGAATAGCAAAGTTATGACAAGTGTATGACAAATTGCTATGCAAGGATTTATGACAATTTATGACAATTTATGACAAATTGCTATGCAAAGATTTATGACAAGAATTTGAAATAGAAATAGACATTTAGGAATTTAGGAGAATTTAGAAAATTAGGTTAGAAATGATGACTTGGAAATTAGGAAATTGATGAAAAATAGGTAAATTAATTAATAATTTCTCATTCATTAATTAATTTACAAAAATAGGAGGAATTAATTAGCCAATTAAATAAACATTTAATTGTGACAAGAAGACTTAGGATAAATAAATAAATTATTTAACCTAGAGGGAAAATGCCAAACAAGATTAAATGAATAAATCATAAAACCTTGGAAGATGAATTAGAAATGCAAGGACGACAATTAGGTCTTGATGTAAGATTGAGTTGACGTCGATTCGATCATGATTTTGAATTAATAAATGATTTGATTGATAAATGCGCCGAGGAACAATGACAAATTGATCCAAATTGACATGATTGAAGAGGACAAGGATCGATGACAAATCGATCGTAAAATGACGAGATTGACAAGTTGATAAGAGATTGACAAGATCGACCAAAATCATGATTAAAGATTGTTATCAACAAGACCAAATTCAAAAGCGAGACAAATGAAGAATGCAGAAGAAAGACTCGATGCTCGCAAATGATAAAGACCAAGTGCGTGACATAGGAGAAATGTTAATGCTACGCAAAAACCTAAAATAAGGCAATGAGCCAATGTTAAAGTATGACTCCGCAAGCGTTGACCATTTTTAGGTGTCTACATTTTGCCCCTCTTTGAGACAATGCGATTTTAAGCGTTGTTTCAAAGAGTAGTAATGAAAATGCCCCAGACAATAATAATGACATATGCATGCCCCCTCGAGGAATTGGCCGGAAACATGCAGAAAAGAGGCCAATTGATCGATAAGAATGATAGAAAATGATAGGATCAAACAGACTACCAAGACTGACCTAAGAAATGTTAGTAAGCAGAAATTAGACAGAGGATAGGTAGAGATGAAGAAATACTTGCTTTCACCAATGCACAAAAGTAGGTGAGAACCTTTATTTGATATGGCAAAATGGATGCCGCGCTACATGGCATTGAAGGCCAGAGCTGAAATGCAACCCTTTTTGCAAAAGACAGACACATCACAGACAAACAACAATCACAACCAAAAAGAAAAGAGACCATGAACCATCCCGGTCACTCTAAATCACTCAGTGACATCATCGAGTAACATAGGAACATGATCGAAGCCAAAGATAAATCAGTAAAAAGATAAGATGCACAAATTCCAACAAATCAAACAAACATCTTGATCTTCATTGTCAAAAGTTGAAAGTGCTAATAGGATGATCATGTTGTCTGGTTTCAGGGAATGCGGTACCCTGTCTAAGACAGGACATAGTCTGGTTTCGAGTATACCACACCTTGTGTAAGACCCATGATAATGTGTCAAGGACGAATTAATGTAGCTAGGAATGTGGAAATCATCACAAGCAAATCAATATTAATAATCTAGCTCAATCACGAAAGCAGATTGCAATGATCTATCCTAAACACACTCAATAAAGACATGAAAATGAAACATTCAAAACTAAAGACCATGCAAACCAAATATAGATCTAAATGCTTCCTTCATGTGGCTCCATTGTCCTTCTTTCTCCTTCAAATAGATTTGTTTGTGGATCTCACCTACTAGTGCATGAGCTTGATGTGAAAGCAAGTAGACAAGATAGTAGCGCAAGAATACTTGAAGTGTGATTGATTCAACAAAGTGATTATTATTCTCATTAGCCAAGATTGAAGAAATTCATTCAATTTATAGACAAATTGGAGAGATGATCAAATTAGCATGATTCAATTCAAATGGAAATTGCAAATCAAGAATGTCAATTATGACAAATTATGCACTTTCTATGCAAAATTGATTAATTGATAATTTATGACAAATTATGACAAACTTCTATGTTAAAATTGATTGATTGTCAATTATGACAAATTATGACAAATTGACATGTCATTCCCATGAAATTAGGAGAGAAATAGGAGGAAATTGAAATTAGGAATCAGAAAATTAGAAAATTAGAAAAAGAGGAATTAGGAAATTAGGAATTAAGAAATTGATGAAAGATTAGGAAATTAGGTAAATCAATTAATAATTTGTCATTTATTAATTAATTCACAAAAAGAGGAATAATTAGTTAGCCAATTAAATTAAACATTTAATTGTGATGAGAAGACTTAGGATAAATAAATAATTTATTTAACCTAGAGGGAGAAATGACAAACAAGGTTAAATGATTAAATCACAAAACCCTAGAAGATTAACTAGCAATGCAAGGATGACAATTAGGTCTTGATGAAAGATAATTGACTCGATCATGATTCGGATTGACAAAGGACCAATGTGATAAATGATTTGATTGATAAATGTGCCAATTGATGAGGGACAATGACTAATTGATCCAAATTGAGAAAGGACGATTGATGACAAATCGATCGCAAAATGACAAAATTGACAAGAAGACAAGGATCGACCAAAATCATGACTGAAAATTGTTATCAACAAGACCTAATTCGAAAGCGAGAAAAATGAGGAATGCAGAAGAAGGACTCGATGCTCGCAAATGATAAAGACCAAGACGCAACATAGAAGAAATGTTAATGCGATGCAAAAACCTAAAATAAGGCAATGCGCCAATGTTAAAGTATGACTCCGCAAGCGTTGACCATTTTTAGGTGTCTACAATATCAACAGAACCCACTATGTTGACGCAAAAATCGTAATGTGATACTGTTGTATATCATCAAAAAATACCTTCATGAGCATAAAGGTTATGCGATAATTATATCATAAAAAATTATCAAATAGTGTTCTCTAATAACAAAAATTGTAAACCTCATCAAATGCATGATAATAAGTTGTGTTGCAAAAATATGTCCCTTCCAATTACATCGAGTGTACTAGCTATGTGCATGCAAAAACCGTGTTGCCAAAAAAAAACGTTCATCAATAGACCTGCATTTTGAACACATCCTTAATATACATGTAACAAACTTGAACATTAAGGTTTAATGATCATTGTTTGAAATGAAATGCATGATAAAAAAATAAGGCACCATTAAAGACCTACTACTCAAGTGTGCCTGAAGGGTCATCTCTTTGTTTAAGATTATCCAGTATTGCTTCATGATCAGCAGTAGTCACTGTCCACAGCTCTTTGGTCTTCGGTTTTGCTTGATGCTTCAACAACTTGACATTTGTAGCTATAATAAGGTGTGAATACATTATAATGGTTTTGTGTCTCTCATAGTCTTCAAATGCAGGTATGCCATTCTTTCTAATCATGTATGTTTGCAACCAAGTTCCCACAACAACAATTGAACTTGTAGGATATGTGAACCCATCATCATCTGTCACTAGTTGTGTTAGCTTTTGTTTTCCCTGTACACATCGTGCCAACCAATATTCTGATCTCTCTTCATTCCCTTGCGGTGCAACAACTGCAAAAACATGTCCTAGTTGTACAAGATCTGATAGACGATCATACTCAAGTGAACTTTCCATGTCATCGTTTGACAAGGACATTGTTTGAGATAAAGGAGTTAGATAGTGGGGAACCCACGTATCAGCCCACTCACTTGACTCGCACTAATCCCAATCACACCGAAGACAACTCTGACAAAAACAAGCCAACGCTCGTGTCCAAATGGTCCATGTACTTGCATCTAAGCTAACAAATGAATGCATCTTTGAAGAATCTTTAATTGTTTGACAATCCAATCTATCTCCCACTGTTCCCTCCTCAACCAACCAAAAGAATCTGCTCACTGCTGAATCAAGAGTATCTCCATGTGACAATGCTGATCTACACCAATCAACAATAGAACATGCATTAGAGAAATTTGCACCTGAAATCCTCAATTGCTCCTTAACTAGAGCTCTCTTCAAACATGCACTTGCTCCATCATGCTCTCCCTTCCCATGCCCCGCCTCAAAAAAACACCAAATATGAGGTATACGCCTCTCCACATGCATTCTACTCAACCAATAAAACATACACACATTCTTGAATTGACCCATACAGTTATCTGACCATATTATATGTCGGTCAATTGCAATATCTTTCTCATGCAAGAACTCAAAAAAATTCTCGAAAGAATGTTGCACATACTCGGAGGAGTGTGATCTATCATCGCTCATATAAAAATGATACTCCTTGATTATCTTCCTATCCTCTTCTATACTATCAGGAGCATGTCTATATGTAATGTGAACAAAAATAGCAATCTGGACTGAATTGTAGTACTGAGACTGTACCTCATTCTATGGTTGCAATGTATAGTTCTTTGCAAAATCAACCACCGATACAATAGTGCCAATCGGGAAAGAGTTCTTACACATCCTGAACTGTTGATCCAACCACTGAGACCTATGGGTGTGCCTTGCATACTTGTAGAAAATATTTTCCTTAAAATCCAAAATAAAATCAGCAATACTCACTTCTCTTGAGACTAATTCGCATCTAGAACCTTCACCTCCACTCTTCACAGTATATTTCACTGTCTTGTATCTTTTTTTCTCAACATAATTATTTCCAAACTCGTGTTCGCTGCCCTCATGAAAACATGAAACAAACTTTGACAACCCACCGCATTCTGAGCACTTCTCATTCAAACAATAATTTCTATAGAAATAGCAGCCATCATCTCCAGGGCATAAAAATAGATCTTGCAAGTCTCTTGATGATCTCGGAAATAACATTGCACCACACTCCTGCAACATCTCATTAGTATGCATCGTAGAACGGATATGACATAAAAGTTCATGGTACATTGAAAACTCCACATGGTACTTGCAACAACAGGTATTGCGAATCTTAAGAGGAACACAATAAAATGGTTTCAAATATTCAAAGGCCCTTTGTGATATTTGCAAAGTTGGATGTAATTCACAAAAAAATTTGTACAACATTGTTTGGCTTGATTCCAAGAAATGTTTGGGATGCGATGTGTGGTCTCGGTTGCCGATTCTTAATTTCAAAATGTCCTTTACATTGGGTGACACTCTAGAATTAGAGTGCCAAAATTGTTGAATCTCTTCCTTCACATTGTCAGTCAACTTTCTATCAACACGTGGAAGCCTCCCACCAAATGCCCATGTATCTTGTTGAAGTGGATCGTCAAGTCTTTGTCTTCGTGCAAGTGCTCTATCCAAAGTTTTACAGTTTATGTTAAAATCAACACAAGTTTGTCTCATTTGACGAACCTTCCTCAATTGATGGCTTACTAAGGAGGTTGTAATCACTCTTCGAGCGGCTCTCTTATCTCTTTCTTTGGTATTCTTTCCAATAGAATTGAGAGCGTCAAATAGATTTTTTGCAATAATAGAATTTCTCTCCGTTTTCTTGTTCATACGAATCTTCAATTTGTTTAGCAATGGTCTCATCTTTATCATCTTTAGCAATTGAACAAAGAGTTGGCATTGCTCGGTCAATGTCTTATTGCTAAAATTTTGGTTGAAAAGTTTTGTAGCCCACAACTGAACGGTTCTTGTTGACCTCTTGCCTTCAAGATTCGCAATAATGTTCTCATCGATTTCAAATAACCATTTTGGGGTTCTTGAAGGTCTTGGATTTGGAATTTGTCTTTCATCTATGAGAGGGTCTTCATTTCTAAAGTAATTAGGTGTTACATATGGTTCACTTGGTGAGGCAATTCCACCTTCAATGTTAAAGTTTTCCACATTTTCACCTCCTATGTCAAAATTTTCCACATGTTGAGCATTTTCATTATCACTTTCAACATTTTCAAAATTTTCAAAATTTTCACTTTCAAAATCTACATTTTCATTTTCAATAACTTGTGGCACATTTTCCACATGTTGAGCATTTTCATTATCACTTTCAACATTTTCATTTTCAATAACTTGTGGCACATTTTCATTTTCAATAACTTGTGGCACATTTTCAATTTCAATTTCCTCTTCAGTTGAAGTAACATTAGCAATATTTAACATACCTTGTCTTCTCCTCCTATGACATTCTCTATCTCTTTCTCTATACACTTCAACTTGGTCATTTGAAATTTTTCTTTTGCGTTTAGACTTTCGACGACTACTACTCCCCATTTCCCTCCACACATATGCTCCTTCGTGATTGACAATGTAAGTTTTCACTTTAAGAATCTCCCAAAAGCACTAATTTGTCTTTAGCTATCTGCAACCCCGTGATCGTCGACAGAAAACATAGGACCCAGACTGTCAGCCCTTGGAATCAACAGAATGGCCCACAAACCCTTTTTTTTTTGGTTTTTAGTACCAAAATCGGATATCCGATAAAATCCGATATCCGATTTTATCAAATATCCGATTTTAGTACAAAAATATGTGGTCCCCCAAAAAAATTCCCATTGCCGCCATTTACGAACTAAACTGCTACATGGCAGAAATCCTATATTTGATTAAATCAGATATCGGATTTTATTGGTCATATTTTAGAGAGAGAGAGAGGAGGAGGAGAGGAAGAGAGAGAGAGAGAGAGGAGGAGAGAGAGAGAGAGAGAGAGAGAGAGAGAGAGAGAGAGAGAGAGAGAGAGAGGGAGAGAGAGAGAGAGGAGAGGGAGAGAGGGAGAGAGAGAGAGAGGAGGAGAGGGAGAGAGGGAGAGAGGGAGAGAGAGGAGGAGAGGGAGAGAGGGGGAGAGAGAGAGAGAGAGAGAGAGAGGAGGAGAGGGAGAGAGGGAGAGAGAGAGAGAGAGAGAGAGAGAGAGAGAGAGAGAGAGAGGAGGAGAGAGAGAGAGAGGAGGAGAGGGAGAGAGGGAGAGGGAGAGAGAGAGAGAGAGGAGGAGAAGGAGAGGGAGAGAGAGAGAGAGGAGGAGAGGGAGAGAGGGAGAGAGGGAGAGAGACAATATGACCCCTAACGACATGATTTGGTGTCTTAAGGGGTCTGATGGTGTTTTTAGGGGTCATATGGTGTCCCATGAACCCTTATGACCTCTTAGGACACCATATGACCCCTAATGACACCATATTGGGTCGCTTTGGGTCATATTGTGTCTAAGGGGTCATATTGTGTCTTAAGGGGTCCTATGGTGTCCCAAGACACCATATGACCCCTATGGACACCATATGACCCCTAACGATACCATAGGACCCCTTAAGACACCAAATCATGTCACTAGGGGTCATATTGTGTCCTACGACCCCGTACGACACAATATGATCCCTAATGACATGATTTGGTGTCTTAAGGGGTCCTATGGTGTCGTTAGGGGTCCTATGGTGTCGTTAGGGGTCATATGGTGTCCATAGGGGTCATATAGTGTCTTGGGACACCATAGGACCCCTTAAGACACAATATGACCCCTAACGACACAATATGACCCAAAGCGACCCAATATGGTGTCATTAGGGGTCATATGGTGTCCTAAGAAGTCATAAGGGTTCATGGGACACCATATGACCCCTATGGACACCATATGACCCCTAACGACACCATAGGACCCCTTAAGACACCAAATAATATCGTTAGGGATCATATTGTG